>NC_142008.1:2558646-2714442 GCF_049901715.1 Pseudonaja textilis
ATATATATATATACATACATACATATATACATACATACATACATACATACATACATACATACATACACATATACGTAGATCTTTGGTTGTTCGGGTTTTCTCCCATGTATATATATATACCTGCATTGCTGAGCGACCTTGAGAGGAGTCTGGGGGACGAGGAGTTGAATCTGAGAGGTGAACCTGATTTATTAGAAGTTTCAGAGACCTCTTCCTTTTCTGGAACTTCCTCCCTGATTGCACCTCAGGTGTTAACTGTTAATCAGGAAATTGTATCAGAGGATTCCAGCTGTGATGAAACTGCCGGATGCTGGCTGGATGCCAGAACTAGGAGAAGATTGAGACGTCAATCTCAATTAGAAAAGAGATATCCAGCAAAGGATTAATTAATGAGACTAACACGTCCTTTCTTAGAGGATATAAGGGAGCGCATGACTGTGAGATATTTGCTGGAGCTCACAACTTCTGAGCGCAATTATACCATAGTCCCAAAGACCCTCTTCCTCCATGTATGGTTCTGCCACCGGAAGCTTTGGCTGTTATTCAGGACCTGGTGGATTTGAGGGCTCGAGTAAGAGAAGTGCAGCGCGTAGACGCTTGGTCACAGCAAAGGATGGGGGAAATTGGACCTGACTCCCCATGGACTCTAGAGGAGGGCTTGCTACGGCATCGAGGACTATTGTATGTACCCACCAGGATGCTTAGAGCCCTCATCATGACTCAATGTCACGACAATCCTGCTGCTGGCCATTTTGGCTACTTTAAAACTCTTCACCTCGTCACACGGACTTTTTGGTGGCCGCGAGTCCGACATGATGTTTTTTCTTATGTCACCTCTTGTATTATGTGTCGACAAGCGAAGACTGCATCGGGTGCGCCTCCTGGATTCCTTCAACCACTGCCGACTCCGGGTAGACCATGGGGGGCGATCTCCATGGACTTTCTGATGCACTTACCCTCGTCATCAGGGTATATGACGGGACTCGTGGTGGTTGACATGCTCACTAAGATGGCTCATTTTATCCCTTGTCAGAGGTTGCCATCGGCTTGCACTACTGCCCAGTTATTTCTGCAGCATGTTTTTCATTTACATGGTCTGCCGGACAGGGTGGTTTCGGATCGCGGTGTCCAGTTTACTGCTCGGTTTTGGAAGAATCTCATGGCGGTTTTACAAGTGCAGGTGTGTTTGGCGTCAGCGCACCATCCAGAGACTGAGAAAGTGATTGGCATCCTCACCCTGAGATGTTTTGTCAATCATCGGCAGAATGATTGGGTGACTTATCTCCCTTTGGTGGAGTTTGCCTTTAATAATTCGCAGCATACATCTACTCGCATAACGCTGTTTTATGTGAATGTGGGCTACCATCCATGCTTTTTCCCGTTGTCAATTGTGGACTCCCTGGTCCCAGAAACGTGAGAATTTCTCGAGGAGTTGCAATCGGTTCACCGATTAGTGGCGCAACAACTGGAATGGGCGAAGGAGGACTACAAACGGTTTGCAGATCATTCACGTTGGGCGACGCCTCCGCTAGCTGTGGGCGACAAGGTGTGGTTATCCACAAAGCACCTTCGGGTCGATCGCCCGATTAAGAAGTTGGACCACCGATTAAGAAGTTGGACCACCGCTTCATTGGTCCATTCCCTATTGAGGCGGTCGTCAATCCCGTTGCGTATCGACTCACCCTGCTGCGCTCCATGCATATTCATCCGGTTTTCCACTGTTCCCTTCTGGTTCCTGACTCCCCATTGTGAACCGTTCTCCCGAAGGTGCGATTTCTCCATTGGTACCCAGCGATGAGACCATCGCTGATGATACAGTTGTCGGAGTTCAGGATTCTCGCTGGTTGAAAGGACGCTTTCAGTACCTCCTCGGGAGGATCGCAGATGGCATGGAGGTTTTCTCTTGGGTGGATGCTTCCATGGTTCGTGCTGCGGAACTTATCCGGAAGTTCCATGAACACTTCCTGTCGAAACCGCATCCAGCTCGTCAGACTCGGGGGAAGGGCCCTGCAGTGAGGGATAGTGTTGTGACTCTGAGACTTGAACCTGATCAGTCAGCAGATGTGGCCTCGAGTGAGGAAGAAGATCTGGCATTGAGATTCGAGCCTACATTGCTGAGCGACCTTGAGAGGAGTCTGGGGGATGAGGAGTTGACTCTGAGAGATGAACCTGATTTATTAGAAGTTTCAGAGACCTCTTCCTTTTCTGGAACTTCCTCCCTGATTGCACCTCAGGTGTTAACTGTTAATCAGGAAATTGTATCAGAGGATTCCAGCTGTGATGAAACTGCCGGATGCTGGCTGGATGCCAGAACTAGGAGAAGATTGAGACGTCAACCTCAATTAGAAAAGAGACATCCAGCAAAGGATTAATTAATGAGACTAACACGTCCTTTCTTAGAGGATATAAGGGAGCGCATGACTGTGAGATATTTGCTGGAAAACAAAGTGAATCTTGCCTGGGAAAGACTTGCGTTTGATTTACTGCGTTGTGAGCTTTACAGAATTGCCGGACAGATTCTAGGAGGATTGTCAAAGGACTGTGATAACAGAGCAATTAATCTCCTGACTCCGGTTTTGTTTACACAAAGTATTTGAACTATATTACTCGAAGTTTCATCTGTGGATACAGATGGAAGAGAACATATATATATATGGTTGGACAATGGATATTTGATGTGTGTGTATGTGTATGTGTGTATATGTATATGTACCTCCTTCTCCTAGAAACTGGGAGATTATGTACACACACACACCACCACCACACCACACCATACCATACCATACCACACCACACATCAAACATCCATCGGTCCTGTACAACCAATTTTTCCCAAGATTCCATTTTTCAGAAATTGGTAAGAACTACCACTTAATGAAAGAACTGTATTTTTTAAAAAACTTACTTCTGTTCATTTTGACCTTCCAGTCCAGAAGCCTGAATTCACGCAGCAACTGAAGGATGAGAAAGTGGATGAGGGCACCACAGTCAGATTTCGTTGTGAGGTGACAGTCCCTAAAGCCCCAGCAGAATGGCGCAAAGATGGTGCAAAAATCCATGCTAGTCCCAAATATGACATCAGACAAGATGGTGGCGTCCGTGATTTGCTCATTCATAACTTGGAACCCCAAGACAGCGGAGAGTATTCGTGCATTGTTGGAGACCAAACCACGTCTGCCACATTATCTGTGCAAGGTATGTGTTTTTTAAATTGGATTAGAACTCACAATCTCCTGGTGATTGGCCTAAAGTCACCCACCAGTTTTTATGCGTAAAGTGGACTAGAACTCTCAGTGTCTTGGAAGGTAGCTCAAATTTACCTAGCTGGCTTTCATGGATAAACTGAGACTAAAACCCTCTCAGTCGCCTGGTGCTTGGCCCAAAGTCACCCAGCCAGCTTCCATGGCTAAAGTGGGACTAGAACTCCCAATCTCCCAGTTTCTAGGAGGAGGAGGTAATCAGAGAAAAATATAAAAAAATAAAATATGACAGGGATGATAAGATGAAAGAGATGAAATTCATATATATATTGGTATATATATGGTTGGTCAATGGATATTTGATGTTTGTGTGTATGTGTATGTTTGTGTAAGTATATGTACCTCGTCCTCCTAGAAACCAGGAATTATGTGTGTGGGGGGGTGTTTGTGTGTGTACGTACACACACACACCACACATCAAATATCCATTGGTCCTGTACAACCAATTTTTCCCAAGATTCCATTTTTCAGAAATAGGTGAGAACTGACACTTAATGAAAGAATTGTATTTTTTTAAAAACTTACTTCTGTTCATTTTGACCTTCCAGTCCAGAAGCCTGAATTCACGCAGCGACTGAAGGATGAGAAAGTGGATGAGGGCACCACAGTCAGATTTCGTTGTGAGGTGACAGTCCCTAAAGCCCCAGCAGAATGGCGCAAAGATGGTGCAAAAATCCATGCTAGTCCCAAATATGACATCAGACAAGATGGTGGCATCCGTGATTTGCTCATTCATAACTTGGAACCCCAAGACAGCGGAGAGTATTCGTGCATTGTTGGAGACCAAACCACGTCTGCCACATTATCTGTGCAAGGTATGTGCTTTTTTATAAAGTGGTTCTGTCAGGGAATTGCACAGCTGGTGTTCAAATAGAGTCAGAGAGGCTGGCATGAACTTGTTGTTTGATATAAGCAAATACATTTTAGATCAATATAGTATAGTATATAGTATAATATAGCAAAGTAGTTTGTCAGGCAAACAGGAACATGATAAGGTAAATCAACACAGCAGGAACATTCTGTTGCTAAACAAGGTAGTTGTTAACTGATTTGCGCACATTTTTAGAATCATTTTACTGTGAATATTGCAGTTGTTAAATGACTCTATTGATTTTGCTCCCATTGATCCCATTGATTTTGCTTGTCAGAAGCTTGTTGGGAAGGTCTCAAATGATGATCACACGAACCAGGGACACCACAACCATCGTAAATATATGCCTATTGTCACGCACCCAAATTTTGATCATACTGTATGATGTAATGGTCATAAGTGCAAGGACCAGATTTGAGTCACTTTTTCAATGCTGTTGTAAATTTGTATGGTTGCTAAATGAATGTTTGTAAGTCAAGGACTCCCTGTAATTTTGTTAATACAGAAAGAGAGAGTGGAGGGAGGAGAGAGGGAGGGAAAGAGAGTTGTTAAGTGAGTTGTGCCCAATCTTAAGAAGATTTTTTGGTCATCTTTGTGATGCAATTCATTGCAGTTGTTAAATGAATCAGGCGGTTGTTAAGTGAATCTGGATTTCCCTGTTGACTTTGCTTTTCAGAAGCTGGCTAGGAAGGTTAAATAGGGATTCTGCAGCTGTCATAAATACGTCCCAGTTTCATCAGTAGAAGTTTTATAGAAGAGACTGGACAGCCATTTGTTTGGAATGGGATAGGACTCCTGCTTGACCAGCGGATTGGATTAGAAGGGAGGGATTCCACTGGAAGGGACTCCCTTCCCACCGTATTATACCCTATTTTATGACTTATATATGAATCTCATCTATCTCATCTAAGGGCCACATTGCTTTCAGGAATGTCTATGAAATGTATAATATTTTCCCACTAACAGTACTTCCTGGGACATACAAACATCCATCGGTCCTATATAACCAACTTTTCCCAGCATTTATTTTTCAGAAGTTGGTGCGAACTGCCACTTAATGAAAGAACTGTATTAAAAAAATATATCTGTCATTTCTGCCATCATTTTGACCCCACAGCTCTCAAGCCTGAATTTGTACAGCGCCTGAAGGATGAGAAAGTGGATGAGGGCAGTACGGTCAAATTTCACTGTGAGGTGACAGTCCCTAAAGCCCCAGCAGAATGGCGCAAAGATGGTGCAAAAATCCATGCTGGTCCCAAATATGACATCAGACAAGATGGTGGCATCCATGATTTACTCATTCATAACTTGGAAGCCCAAGACAGCGGAAAGTATTCGTGCATTGTTGGAGACCAAACCACATCTGCCACATTATCTGTGCAAGGTATGAGTTTTTTAAAGCAAACTGGAACTCACCATCACTTGGAAGTTGGCTCAAAGTCACCCAGCCAGCTTTCATGGTTAATGCAAGACTAGAACTCCCAATTTCCCAATTTTGAGGAGGAGGAGGAGGAGGAGAAAGAGGAGGTGGAGAGGGTAAATTGTGGGGTCCTTAGTACTCTCTAAACTTTGTTGATTTCTTACAGACGTTTCATGACCCAACTAGATACCATTATCAGTGCTACCGTAGTAGGAAGGGGAGTGTGCAGAGAGGAGGAGGAAGACTGTAAGATTTCTGGTGCTCTCTTTTTGAAAGGGTTTGCACCCTATAGGTAGGACAAGAATGGGGACAAGAATGTCTGTCACTAAGCAGGACAGTTGTTAAGTGATTTCTGTCCATTTTAGGAATAGTTTTACCATAGTCATTAAGTGAATCATTGAAGATAAGCGAATCATGAGGTCATTAAGTGAATCTGGCTTCCCCTATTGACTTTGCTTGTGGGAAGCTATGCAGATCACAAATGGTGATCACATGAGCCTGGGACACCGCAACCGTTGTAAATCCATGCCAATTGCCAAGACTACAAATTTTGATCATGTGACTGTAGGGATGCTGCAATGGTCATAAGACAAGGATCAGATTGTAAGGTACTTTTTTCAGGGCTGTTGTAATTTTGGACGGTTACTAAATGACGTTGAGGAGTCCCTGTATTTTAATGATTTAGTATGGATTTAATTGAATGGAAGTCTGCTTCTCTCCCTTAGCTTTTCAACATTTAATTAAGTGGACGATGCTTGATGAAGGAAGAGTTGAATTTTTAATCTGCATGTTTTTGAATGCAGCATTGCATAATATACTGTACATTTCCAAATCAATCTGTGGAATTTTCTCTGGAGACCCTTTCAGCAGTAAAAGACATTACAGGTAGTCCTTGACTTACAGCCATTCACTTAGTCACTGTTCAAAGTTACAATGGTGCTGAAAAAAGGCACTTATTACCATTTTTCACGCTTACAACTGCTGCAGCATCCCCTTGGTCACATGATCAAAATTCAGATGGTTGGCAACTGACATGTATTTATGACGATTGCAGATTTATATGGTTGCCTTTTGTGACCTTCTGAATAAAATCAATGGAGAGGCCAGATTCACTTTGTAACCATGTTACTAACCCAATAAGTGCAGTGATTCACTCATGTGTCAAGAAAGGTCATAAAATGGGGCAAAATTCATTTAAAAAATGCCTCAGTTAGCAATAGAAATTTTGGGCTCAATTGTGATTATAAGTTGAGGACTACCTATATTTGGATATGGTAAAATTATGACTTGATAGGCCCTTGCGATTGATTACAAACTCAAAACCCCAAATTCAAGGAAATTTATGTCTGATTTTTGATATTTTAACAACTTTCACTTACTATCATAGCCATAGAGACCTTCTGAATATGTTGTTTGTTGTTCTGAAGGCTCAAAATAATTTTATTAGTTATGAAATTTGTCTATGGACCATCAGACTTGTGTGATTCTGTGACATATGAGCACAAAAAGACACATTTCAATTGGAATTTGATTCTGCTTCATACTACCTTTTAGGTTTTAATCACCTTTAGTTAAAGTTTTTAAAAAATAAATACAGGTACCACGTTTGAAACCGGAAGTTGGCTTCTCTCTGCGATGTTATTGACAATATAGAAAAAGAGGGATTTAAATTTTGTTCTTTGTGCATCAACTGGGCAATTCTGCTCAGATATGTCTCTGAAATTAAATGGAAATAAACTCTTCTAAAGGTTCCACAATTAGCCTCACAATAGCGTTGTGCAAATATTCAGCTGAATTTTATTTCTGAATTGAGTTGACTTTTCCAAGTAGAATTGCAAAGCTGTTGTGAGCTGTCAAATCAAATTTATTTTTTTTAAAAAAATCTGTTTTCTGCCATTTGCGGCACAGCTAATCAAAGACCTTGCAATGTCTGAAATGAATCAGTGTCTTCTGAATAGAACAAATGAATCAATTAATCTTTGGTCTGATTCACACAGACCTTCAAGGTAGTTGGTCGCCTCGATAGAAGACCATATTTGTAGCTCAGGGTTGAATTCTGGGGTCCTTGGTGCTCTCTGATCTTGGCGGTTTTCTTGCAGATGTTTCATGACCCAGCTAGGAAACATGGTCAGTGCTAAAAGAGAGGGGGGTTTGCGGAGAGGAGGAGGAGGAGGAGGAGGAGAAAGGTGCAGGGAGAAGGAGAGGGAGAAGGAGAAGAAGACTGTAGGGTTATTGTGAGCTTGGAAGTTTTATTGCCGATGTTTCATTATTCAACTATATAACATCATCAGTGCCAGAAGAGATTGGCTTTGTGGGGAAGAATGTGGAGCCCTTGGTGCTCTCTGAGCTTGATGGAAGCTTAGTTAACAATCTCTGAGCTTCATAGCAGTAAGGTCACATGTTTTACTTTCTCCCATTCCTTTTGACCCCCACAGTCCTCAAAGCTGAATTCACACAACGTCTGAAGGATGAGAAAGCAGAAGAGGGAAGCACAGCCAGATTACACTGTGAGATCACAGTCACTAAAGCCCCCGTGGAATGGCACAAAGATGGTGTAAGAATCCACGCTAGCCCCAAATATGACATCCAACAGGATGGGGGCATCCATGAGTTACTCATTCATAACTTGCAACTCCAAGACAGCGGTGAATATTCATGTAGCATTGGAGACCAAACCACGTCTGCCACGTTATCTGTGCAAGGTACGTTGTTGTTGTTTTTTTAAGCAGACTACAACTCCCTGTCTCCTGGTGATTGCCCCAAAGTTACTTAGACAGTTTTCATGGCTAAAGCAGGTCTAGAACTCCCTATCTCCTGGTGATTGCACAAAGTTACTTAGACAGTTTTCATGGCTAAGGCAGGTCTAGAACTCCCTGTCTCCTGGTGATTGCCCCAAAGTTACTTAGACATGGCTTTTTCATGGCTAAAGCAGATCTAGAACTCCCTGTCTCCTGATGATTGCGCCAAACTCACCCAGCTGGTTTTCATGCCTAAGTATGGACTAGAACTCCCAGTCTCCCAGTTTCTAGCCTGATGCCTTCATTACTAGAGCAAACTGGCTCTCATAAAACAAGCCTGGTGTTTTACTTCTTCAGTTTGCAGGATTCTGTATCCCGTTTTTCCTAGCATGAAATCTGATTTATGAGACTTCTTTGATATTTGCTTCCTTGGATGGGGTTTGCTTTGTGGAGGATGGTCAATGTCTTTTGACATGACAGGTAAAACCCGAAGCACCATTTCAATCAAGTAGTCCTTTGGTTTTGGTTTTTACTTCAAGTTGACCTCTGCAGCTTTAATACAGGTAGTCCTCGACTTACAACCAAAATCGACCCCAAGTTTTCTATTGCTAAGTGAGGAATTTGTTAAGTGAGTTTTGAGTTTCCCATTTCATGGCTTTTCTTGAGACATTTGTTAAATGAATTGCTGCAGTTGTTAAGCTCATCACAGAGTTGTTAAGTGAATGTGGCTTCCCTATTGATTTTGCTTGTCAGAAGATCACAAAAAGGGATCATGTGAGCCCAGGACACGTCATAAATATGAGTCAGTTGCCAAATATCTGAATTTGGATCATGTGACCATGGGGATGCAGCAATGGTCGTAAGCATGAAAAATGGTCATGTCACTTTTTTTCAGTTCCATTGTAACTTTGAATGGTCACTAAATGATGCAACATTTTTGTTTCTTGCGTGAAGTACAGAATACATCCTGGTAAGATACAGATAATCCTCAACTTACAACCATTCATTTTGTGACCATTCGAAGTTACAATGGTACTGAAAAAAGAGACTTGTGACTAGTCCTCACACTTATGACCATTGCACCATTTCCCACAGTCAGGTGATCAAAAGTTAGGCGCTGGCATCTGGCATGAATTTATTATGGAGGGGGCTGTATATAAGTCTAAGTGCTATTATGATGGTTGCAGCTTCCCAAGGTCATGGGATCACCATTTAAATCTTCTCAGCCTCCTTCGACAAGCAGTGGTGGAAAGCTGGATTCATTTAATAACAGTGTGATTCACTTTAAAACTGCAATGATTCACTGAACAGCTGTAGTCAAAAAGATCATTTGATTGGGCAAGACTCACTTAAAAACCTTCTTGCTTATTAGCAATGAAAATTATTGTCCCAATTCTGGTTGTAACTCGAAGAATGCCTGTAGTTAACTGAGACCAAACCCACAGCTGAATTCCACTTGGGATGAGATATAGGTGGTGGTTTATGGTCTATGTTGTCACTGTCACTGATGGATCTTGTGGCCTTTGTAGAAGTGGACATCACCATCATCAAGGGACTGAAAAGTGCAGAGGTCTTGGAAGAGGAAGAAGTCACCTTTGAGTGCGAAGTCTCCCATGACAACGCAAAAGATGTGGAGTGGAAACTGCAAGATTTGTCGCTTCAAAACAATCAGATGAATGAGATCTCAGTCGAGAGAGGACGGGTGCACAAGTTGACACTCCGCAACGTCACCCAGCAGGATTCTGGCATAGTCACCTTCCGGGTGGGACCGTATACCTCCACAGCGAGGCTCAGAGTGGACGGTATGACAAGTTCTATCAAAAGAATTGTGATCAGATATGGTTAAGCATCTCAGTTGTGTTGATGGGTTACGCGGAAGGGGATGATGTCAGGAAAACAGGTTAAAGAAAATGACAGTACGAACAATTCGTCAGTGGAAGAGCTTCCCTTCAGAAGTGTTGGATGCTCCATCACTTAAGGTTTTCAAGAACAGATTGGGTAGCCATTTGTTCAGAATGGTATAGAGTCTTCATATAATATCATAATATCTTCATTAATGACTTAGGTGAGGGAATAGAAGGGGAACTTACCAAATTTGCAGATGACGCTAAGCTGGCAGGAATAGCTAACACCCAAAAAGACAGGCTCAAGATCCAGAGGGAACTTGACAAACTAGAACACTGGACCATATCTAATAAAATGAAATTCAATGCAGAGAAAAGTAAAGTCCTACAGTTAGGCAAGAAAAACCAAAAGGACACATATAGACTGGGTGAAACCAGACTCAATAGCAGGAACTGTGAGAGGGATCTTGCAGTCTTGTGGACAACCAGTTAAATATGAGCCAGCAGTATGCAGCAGCAGCCAAAAAAGCTAATGCAATCCTAAGTTGTACTAACAGAGGGATGCAGTCAAGATCAAGGGAAGTACTAATACCACTCTATAAAGCCTTAGTAAGACCACACCTAGAGTACTGCATCCAGTTTTGGTCACCACACTATAAAAAAGATGTTGAGACTCTAGAAAAAGTGCTGAGAAGAGCAACCAGGATGATTAGGGGACTGGAGGCTAAAACATACAACGAACAGTTGCAGGAACTGGGCTTGGCTAGTCTACTAAAGAGAAGGACCAGGGGAGACATGATAGTGGTCTTCCAATATTTGAGGGGCTGCCACAGAGAGGAGGAAGGGGTCAAGCTATTTTCTAAAACCACCTGATGGGCAGACAAGGAATAATGGATGGAAACTGAACAGGGAGAGATTTAACCTGGAAATAAGGAGAAACTTTCTGATAGTGAGAACAATCAACCCATGGAACAGAAGTTGCCCTCGGAAGTTGTGGGAGCGCCATCACTTGAGACTTTCAAGAAGAGATTGGACTCCCATTTGTCAGAAGTGGTATAGGGTCTTCCGCTTGGGCGGGTGGTTGAACTAGATGACCTACAAGGTCCCTTCCAACTCATTATCTGTATCTTGACCAAGGGGTTGGACTAGAAGACCTCCAAGGTACCTTCCAACTCTGTTATTCTGTATTCTATCAACAGATGAACTATGCTCACATATCTATTCCACCTATATTATATTTTATTTTATTTAGTAAATTTATATGCTTCCCATTGCCCTGATGAAGTGATTCTGGATGGCTCACAAGCTGTAAAAAGATAAATATAAAAACTATTAAAACTGTTTAAAAAGCTATGCAAATTCATATATGTGTGTATGTGTGTGTGTGTGTCTGTCTGTCTGTCTATAACTGAATTCTAGACAGATAAAGTTCTCTGTGCATGTATGTGCTTGTCAGTCTGTGTAACTCTGACCTCAAGTTATTTTTTGAAATTTACACATACCTAAAATCACCTCGCTTCCAAAATAGGATTTCAGTTTAAATCCTATTTACATGAGAAGTTTGCAAGTGAACTCTGGTTTATTTTCTCTCTCTTTTTTTTGTTTTATTTGCCAGTTCTTGTAAATGTTTTATTCACTTTCCATTCCAGCCCCGCATCCTGACTTCCAGCAAGAGCTGAGCAACTTAGAATTGCAAGAAGGCAGCACCGCTTTCCTCAAATGCGAAGTCTCTATGCTCAACGTCTCTGCTATCTGGAAAAAAGGCTCGGAAGTCATCGCTCCGAGCGCCAAGTACGAGATCAGTCAGCATGGAACGACCCATATTTTAAAGATTTATGGTGTAACTCGAAGAGATTCTGGAAAATATATTTGCGACATTGGACATGGGAGAAGCATGGCCACATTATCAGTGGAAGGTAAATGACTGATTAATCAAAACTCAGTATACAGGTAGTCTTAAACTTACAACAGTTCATTTACTGACTGTTTGAAGTTACAATTAACATTTAAAAAATTGATCGTTACAGCCATCTCCATAGTCTTTTTATCAAAATTCAGGTGGTTGGCAACTGACTCATATTTATGACGGTCGCTGTGTCTCAGGGGTCATGTGATCCCCTTTTGCGACCTTCTGACAAACAAAATCAATGGGGAAACTGGATCTGCTTAACAACCATGTTACCAACTTAACAACTGCAGAGATTCACTTAACCACCATGGCAAGAAAGTTTGTAAAAGGTGACAAAGTTCACCTAACAAATGTCCCAATTAGTAACATGAATTTTTAGCACAATGATGGTTGTAAGTTGAGAACTATCTGTAGTTTTAATCCTTATAGGTGTCTGTGTTAATGAGCTTTCATTCTAAAATACACAGCTGCTCCTAAAGGTAGCCCTTGAATTACAACCACAATTGGGTCCAGCATTTTTGTTGTTAAGTGATTCATGCCTGATTTTATGATGTTATCAAGCAAGTTACTGCAGTTTAGCAAGTGATGTGGTTGGTCATTAAGTGAATCTGTGTTTCCCATTTTGCATGTTGAAAGACAACTAGGAAATTTGCAAATGGTGATTAAGCTCAAAATATCCATTGCTAAGCAAGATGGTTCTTAAGTGAATTTTGTCCCACTTTATAACCTTTCCTGCCCCAGTTGTTAAATGAATCACTGCCATTATTAAGTTACAACTGTTAAGTGAATCTGGCTTCCCCACTGACTTCTCTTGTCAGAAAGTCAGAAAAGGGGATTGTGTGACCCCTGGGACGTTGTTCAACTCATGGGTATCTGTGAGATATGGATGCTGTCTTCAGAACAATGAAAACAACACTATGCGGTTGAGCCATATTCTTTGCTTCAAGCTGTATTCTTTCTAAAAATGACATGTACACAAGGTCATACATGTGTGCAAAAGAGGTAGAGGATGTGCTGCATGGACATGATGTCTTATTAGCATCCTTTATCATAAACAGCCAGTTTTGTTAAGGCAGCAAGCTAGAAACTGGGAGAGTGTGACTTCTAGTTCCGCATTAGGCATGAAAGCTGGCTGGGTGACATCAGGCCAAACGCCAGGACAGTGGGAATTCTAGTCTTACCTTAGGCTATTTACAAATAGCTCAAGGCAGCAAACATATTCAACATACTGTCCTCCTCCAATTCCCCCAATTTCCCACACAATAATCACCGCTGTGAGGTAGTTCTGGTTGAGGGAGAGTGACTTATTCCAGGCGACACATATTTTAAGGCATTGACTAGAACTTACAATTTCCTTGTGACTGGCCCAAAGTCATTCAGCCAGCATTCTTGCCTAGGTTGGGGCTAGAATTTACTGTCTCCTTGTGATTGGCCCAAAGTCACCCAGCCAGCATTCTTGCCCAAGATAGGACTAGGATTCACTGTCACCCGGTGATTGGCTAAATGTCACCCAGCTGGCTTTCATGCCTAATGCCACACTAGAACTCACATCTCTGGGTGCTTGTCCAGTCACCCAGCTGGCTTTTGTGCCTAAGGCAGAACTAGAACTCACTCTCCCCCAGTAATTGGTTGAAAGTCATTCAGCTGACCTTCAGGCCTAATGTGGGACTAGAACTCACCATCTCTTGGTGCTTACCTAGTTGGCTTTCATGTCTAGAATTCACCACCTCCGTTTCTAGCCTGGTGCCTTGACCAACAGGCCACCTGGCTCTCCTTTTTCTTATTTTCCAAGATAGTTTTCCTCCTCCTGTTCTTCCTCCCACTCCTCACCTTGCATAAGAAGCCTATAACACGCATCACATCTATGACAAAAGCTCACCCCTCTCTCTTCTTTCCCCGGGGTAGCTCTCTCAGCCCGTCCAGCGCTTTTTCAAGTCCAGCTGGAAAACCAGGAGGTCAAGGAAGGCGCAACGATCACCCTGGCCACTGCGCTCACAAAACCTGATGTGCCTGTCCAGTGGATGAAAGGCTCTGCCCAACTGCAGCCAAGTCACAAGTATGAGATGAGACAAAAGGCATCTTATGTGGAGCTGCTGATCCATGATGCACAAGTGGAGGATGCAGGCCACTATACCTGTCAAACCGAGGATCAACAGACCACTGCATCTGTGCTTGTCAAAGGTCAGGGGGAGTCAATTTTGCTCACCTGAGATCAGACACGAATGACCGGACCCATACATGAAGTATTCAAAATAGCTACTTTATTTTATATATTTATTTGTAGGGTCTTTGATAAATGTATGTATATATATTTATGTATGTATGTATGTATTTATTTATTTACTTTGACGAGCAATTATAAGATAACAGGTATAAGTATATACATAGTTATGAATACATGAAATGGGTACATATAAGAAAAATAAAAAGAATCAATAGGACAGGGACAGTAGGCACGTTGGTGCGCTTATGCACACCGCCTACAGACCTCTTAGGAAAGGAGTGAGGTCACTAGTAGACAGTCTAAGGTTAAAGTTTGTGGGGTTTGGGGAAGAAACCACAGAGTCAGGTAGAGTATTCCAGACATTGACCCCTCTGTTGCTGAAGTCGTATTTCCTACAATCAAGTTTGGTGCGGTTAACCTTGAGTTTGTATCTATTGTGTGCTCTTGTATTGTTATGGTTGAAGCTGAAGTATTCATTGACAGGTAGGACATTGCAATATATGATTTTATATACTGTACTTAGATCCAGGGGTGGGATTCAAATTTTTAACAACTGGTTCTATGACTGTGGCTTAGTTGGTGTGTGTGGCTTGGTGGTCACCTGACTGGGTGGACATGGCTTGGTGGTTATGTTATTGGCTGGGTGTAGCCAACTCAACATCACTCACATCGAGGCACGCATCTCCTCGCCTGACCTCTCATGACTGTGGGGATGCTGCAACAGTTGTAAGTGTGAAAAATGGTCATAAGGCACTTTTTTCAGTGCCATTGTAAGTTTGCATGGTCCCTCCACACAAGCAAAGTACCAGCAAAGGAGGGAAAAAAACTCCAGAGAAGTTCCAGAGACAAGAAGTCCAGTCCTGCCAAGAGTGTAAAAAGGGTTAACGGAGAGGCAGTTTCTGTAAGCAACACCAGAATGTTTCCTTCCTGCCTTCTTTACAGGATTAGGCCAGTAATTTCTTCTAACAACCGGTTCTCCAAACTGCTTACAATGTTAACAACCGGTTCTAGCAAATAGGTGCAAACTGTAAAATCCCACCCCTGCTTAGATCGGACCGAAGGCGGCGCAGTTCTAGGTTTTCTAGCTCTAGAATTTCAAGTCTGGTGGCATAAGGTATTCTGCAATGAGTAGAGGAGCGGAGAACTCTTCTTGTGAAATATTTCTGGACTTTCTCAACTGTGCTAATATCAGATACGTAATGTGGGTTCCAGACTGATGAGCTGTATTCGAGTATTGGTCTAGCAAATGTTTTGTATGCTCTAGTTAGTAGTGTGATATTACCAGAGAAAAAGCTACATAGGATTAGGTTAACAACTCTTAATGCCTTTTTGGCTATGTAGTTACAGTGGGCTCTAGCACTTAGATCAATGGAGATAAGTATTCCAAGGTCCTTGACAGAGCTTGGATCATCAACAAGGTCTTGACTATTCAGCTTGTATTTTATTTTCTGATTTTTTTTGGCCAATATGTAAGACAGAGCATTTATTTGTTGAGATTTGAAGTTGCCATTTGACCATTCTGATACATAGTCAAGGTCTTTTTGAAGGGTCGCAGTATTGTCTGTGGTGTTGAATAGCTTTACATCATCAGCAAAGAGAACGCAGTTGCTCTTTATATGATCACAGAGGTCATTTATGATCTCTGAACTTGGTCATTTTCTTGCAGATATTACAAGACCCAACTAGGGAACATCATTAGTGCTAGAAGGGAGTGAGGTTTATAGAGGAGGAGGAGGAAGACATCTGTGAGTTCTTGATGCTCTCTGAGCCTCGTTGTTTTTTTGCAGATTTTTTCTTGCAGATGGGATGATGTTACCAAGTTGAATCGTGAAGCATCTGCAAGAAGACAACAAAATTCAAAAAGCCCTAAGGACCAATGGTCCTGTCTCCCCCCCCTCCCGCTCCTCCCCTTCTCCCTCCTCCTTCTCTCTGCAATCACCACTCCCTTGTAATATTGATGAGGTTAACTGGTTGGGTCATGAAATGTCTGCAAGAAAACCATTAAGCTCAAAAAGCATCAAGGATCACACCCTCTTTCTCCTCTTCCTCCTCTCCATAATCACCACTCTCTTGCAGCACTGATGATGTTATTTAATTAGGTCATGAAATGTCTGCAAAAGCAAACAAACACTGGGATGTAACAGTAGGATTAGTGGAATGTAAATTCACAGAGAAACAAATGAAATAAAAGGTTATATCTTTCAATTGTAGAAATACCGGCCACCATAGAAGAAAAATTGAAAGACCTCACTGTTCACGAAGGAGAGGATGCCGTGTTTCGCTGTGTGGTTTCTCATGAGAAGGCCAAAAACCCGCAATGGAGTTTGGCAGGTGTGCCTCTGCAATCCAATGAAATGAACCAAATTAGCGTGGAAGGCAAAATTCACACCCTCGTTCTCCGAAAAGTCACCCTTGAAGACTCCAGCACTGTCAGTTTCCAAGTTGGTCAGAATTCAACACAGGCTCAGTTATTGGTACAAGGTAAGTTAGTCAACTGTTCAGATGGAATTTGATCTTCCACAGGGACATCCATCCGTGGGAAGATGAGGAGGATGACGAGGACAACTGGGGAGTCCTTGGTGCCCTCTGAGCTTTGTTGTTTTCTTGTAGATGTTTTATAATCCTATTAGGTACCACCATCAGTTCTAGAAGAGAGTGGGAGGATAAAACATGCGATGAACAGTGGTAGGAATTGGGTAGGTCTAGTTTAATGAAAAGGACTAGGGGCGACATGATAGCAGTCTTCCAGTATCTGAGGGGCTGCCCCAAAGAAGAGGGAGTCAAGCTATCCTCCAAAGCACCTGAGGAGGGGACAAGAAGCGACGGATGGAAACTAACCAAGGAGAGAAGCAACCTGGAATTTAAGGAGGAATTTCCTGATAGTTTGAACAATTAATCAGCGGAACAACTTGCCTCCAGAAGTTGTGAATGCTCCAACACTGGAAGTTTTTAAGAAGAAAATGGATAACAATTTGTCTGAAATGACATGGTGTTTCCTGCCTGAGCAGGTGGTTGGACTAGAAGATCTCCAAGGTCACTCCCAACAGTTATTCTATTCTTTTCTATTCTATATGCAAGTGGCTTGCCCTGATAGTATTGGTGGGAATGTTCTTGCTGATTCCTTGATTAGACCGGGGGTCTTCAGCCTTTTGGACCTCAGGGACCACCAAATTCATAATTTTAAATTCTGCGGACCACTAATATGAATCCAGCATGCCACTCACTGAAGCGCCTGGACTCCCAATGACAGGATGGGGTCCTTCAGGCTTGGCTGCCTGTTTTTGCAACCTTAAATACTCAGTCATTTGGACCCGTTTCCCACAGAAAACAAAACACCGGGTTCTCTCATATCTCCCTCTCTCTTTTTCTCCCTCCCTCTCTATTTCTCTTTCTCCCTTTCTCCCGCTTTCTCTCCGTGTGTGTCTTCTCTCTCTCTCTCTCTTTCCCCTCTCTTTCTCTCTGTCTTGTCTCTCTCTCTCTCTCTCTTTCCCTCTCCCCCCTCTGCCTTTCTCCCTCTTTCTCTCTCTGTTTTGTCTCTCTCTTTCCCCCGTCTCTCTTTCTCCCTCTTTCTCTCTCTCTTTATGACTTGTCTCTCTCTTTTCCTCGCTCTCTCCCTTTCTCCCTCCCTCCTTCTCTCTCTCTGTGTCTTGTCTCTCTCTCCCTCTCTCCTCTGTTTTTCCCTTTCTCCCTCCCTCTCTCTTTCTCTCTCTCTCTTTCTCTCTCTCTCTTTCTCTCTCTCTGTGTAGGTCTTGTCTCTCTCCCTCTTCCCCCCACTCCCTTTCCCCAGGGGTGGGAGTTGGGGGAAAGGAACCTCTGAACTGGTGCTGGGTGGTGGGAATCTGGTGTCCGGAGGCCCACGAGCCACATGCTGAAGACCAGATGGCTGGTGGGGAGGTGAGGCAATCCTGCAGTCTCCCTAGCAAACCTGTGTCATGGATGCTGCCTCCCGCCTTCGCGCGCATTGAGGCGGCCAAGAAGCAGCGGGAAGAGCACAGTCCTCCTGAGCTGCAGGAAGCCGCTGCCAGCGATGCCCTCAGGTGAAGATATTGCAAGGGGGAGGCTCGACCCTTCCCCTCAGGAGCCGCAAAGCGCTCACTGCCCCTCTGGCACCTGCCAAGCCTCCTTCCCGCTGTGCGTATGAGTGCTTCAGGCGAGGAGGAAGAGAAGCGTGGTGGGAGGAGGCTTGGGGACTGCCAGAGGGGCAGCGAGATTGTGCCCTCCCCTCACAGGCCAGGGAATACCTAGGAAGGGCTCTGATGCCGTGATCTCCCCCACACGACCCTCTCTCCCCGTACGCATCAGTCCATCTTCCGCCAATATCACCCCTGTTGCAGACACAGGTGCACTGAACACCGTGGACCACCAGTGGTCCACAGACCACCAGTTAGCGACCTCTGGATTAGACTATTGCTTACTGTTAGCTTGTTTGTCTGAGTTGCTAGTTAATCTTTGCCCATTTGTGTGATTGATTTTTGATTTTCCTTGATTTTGGCAATGAGGTGTGATCTTTTATATTTTTAATCCTTGCTTTTGAATGGTGTGTAAATATTCTTCATTTCAATGTGCTTGTTGATGGCCCATTTGTCTGAGTGCCAGGCTTGCAAGAAGTCTCTAGCAGTACTGGCTTGTTCTAGGAGGCTGACATTTTTCCAATTACTGTGTCCAATAAAGGTGTTTTTATTGTGTCTTCTGATGGCCTTTTGGTGCTCATAGATGCTCTCTATGATCTTCTGCTTGGTTATCCTACACAGTAGCTATTACAATCCTTACAGTGTACAGGCACAGTCTTCAGCTTAGCACCACAATTGACCCCAAAATTTCTGTTTTTAAGTAAGACATTTATTAAGTGAGATTTGCCCCATTTTATGACCTTTCTTAGCACAGTTAAGTGAATCACTGCAGTTGTTCAGTTAGTAACACATTCGTTAAGTGAATCAGGCTTCCCAATTGACTCTGCTTGTCAGAAGGCTACAAAAGAAGATCACATGACCCTGAGAGAGTGCAACCATCATAGTTTACTTTATTGTCATTGCACCTCATACAACAAAATTAAATACCATCTTCAGTGTACATTATGACTATGAAAGTAAACACAAACATCCATCCTTCACATTTTACACATTGAATTAAAAACCCCTGATATTGCATTAATATTGCACTATACAGTAGAATTCAGTAGAGATACTGCCCTGGGATAGAAGCTGTTTTTCAGCCTATTTAACTTGTTTTTATTATCCTGTATTGTCTACCAGATTGTAGTGGTTCATAAAAGGGGTGCCCAGGATGAAATGGATCTTTGAGAATGTTTTGAACTTTCTTAAGGCAATGGGAGCTATAAAGCTCTTAATCATAAATACAAGGCAGTTGCCAAGCATCTGAATTTTGATCGTGTGACCTTAAGGGATGCTGCAGTGGTCATAAGTGTGCAAAATGGTCATAAGTAACTTTTTGTAGGGCCATTGTAACTTTGAACGGTCACTAAATGAACTGTTGCAAGATGAGGACTGCCTGTACATTGAAGATGACTTTGATGGTCTATATGCTCAACAGAAGTCTTTTTTCCCTCTCTGTAGCTGCACCAATAATCCTCCTAAAAAAGCTGGAGAATGCAGAAGTAGCCGAAAACGGCATGGCAACTTTCCGCTGTGAGCTTTCCAAACCTGGCATCCCAGTAGAGTGGAGAAAGGGATCGTCCCTGATACAGCCCAGCCAGAAGTTTGAAGTCAAGACAGAAGGCAATGCCTACATTTTAATCATCCATGACGTGGTTCCAGAAGACGCGGGACAATATATGTGCAGTGCAGCTGACAAGAAAACCACCGCCAAGCTAAAAGTTAAAGGTGAGTGTAGCTATTGGAGAACTATTGAGATAAGTAATAGAATCATAGGGCTGAAAGAGAACTTGGAGGTCTTCTAGTCTAACCCTCCGCCAAGGTAGGAGTCCTGCCCAATGCAGGAGTCCACCTCCCGGACAAGCCATTCCACCAGTTAATTCTTCTCACTTTCACTTCATTCCATCTCTTCATCTCATCTCTTGCCTCCACTTATTCTAGATCCAGTTCCTCTCTCTTCATCCATCCATTTGACCTTCAGAGATCTTACTATGGTTTACTGTTTTACCATTTTGTTTAATGTTTGAGGGTTTAAGGTACCATATTGCTTGATGATATCTTTTCAGCGTGTTCATGTATATCTAAACTATACAGGTATTTCTTGAACAACAACCATTCATTTAGCAATCGTTTGAAGTTGCAATAAAGCTGGGAAAAAATGTGATTTAGGACCATTTTTCACACTTATGACTGCTGCAGCATCCCCAGGGTCATGTGATCAAAATTCAAACACTTGGCAACTGACAGTAGCAGTGTCCCACTGTCCCAGAGTCATGTAATCTCCACTTGTGGCTTCCGACAAGTAAAGTCAATGGCAGAAGCTGGATTCGCTTCAGTTAACAACTGCAGTTATTTGCTTTACAACCATGGTAAAAAGGTCATAAAATTGGCCCTGACTTACTTAACAACCACCTTGCTTAGCAACATAAATTCTAGCTCCAATTTTAGTCATGTTGAGGACTATCGAAATGGTCATCAACACGAGGACCGGTTGTAAGTCACTTTTGCAGTGCTGTTGTAACTTCACACATTCACAAAATGAGTGGTTGTAAGTTGAGGACTACCCATATAGTAGTATATGTATTTAGGAAGAATTGGAGGTGCTCCATCACTGGAGGTTTTCAAGAAGAAATTGGACAATCACTTGCCTGAAATGGTATAGGGTCTCCTGCCTGAGCAGGGGGCTGGACTATATGACCTCCAAGGTACCTTCCGACTCTGTTATTTTTTGATTCTATTCTCCAAAGCACCTGAGGGCAGGACAAGAAGTAATGGACAGAAACTAATCAAGGAGAGAAGCAACCTAGAACTAAGGAGGAATTTCCTGACAATTAAAACAATTAATCAGTGGAACAGCTTGACTCCAGAAGTCGTGGGTGCTTCATTAATGGAGGTTTCAAAGAAGAGATTGGGCAGTTATTTGTCTAAAATGATTTGGGTTACCTGCTTGAAGAGCGAGTCAGACTAGAAGACCTTTAAATTGCCTTCCCACTCTGTTATTCTGTATTCTGATCGATGGGATTTACTTAACAAGTCTCTTTTGGTATCTGTTTGCTCTTTCAGCTCTGCCAGTATTGTTCAAGAGAGGTCTGCAGAACAAGGAGGTTGAAGTAGGAAACACTGTGTCATTGTGTTGTGAGTTGTCCAAGCCGATGTCACCTGTGGTGTGGAGAAAAGGAAACGTGAAGCTTCAGTCGGGTGAGAAGTATGAGATCAGACAAGAAGGGAACTTTGCTGAGCTTCTCATTTATGATCTGGAAATTCAGGACGGTGGCGATTATACGTGTGATTCAGGAGACCAGCAGACCACTGCCACAGTGAAGGTCAAAGGTAAGAAAAGCTGGATGAGTTCCAGTGACATCTGTCTTCAACAGAAGAGAGTATTTGTACCTTGGTGATGAACCATGGGGTCCTTGGTGGCTTTGTTGCAGACATCTCATGACCCAACTAGGTATTGTCATCAGGGATAGAAGGGAAGGGAGGATTGCAGAATGGAAGGAGGAGGAGGACTGTGGGACCCTAGTTGATCTCTGAGCTTGGTTGGTTTCTTGTAGATATTTCATGACCCAACTAGGTAACATCATCATTGTTAGAAAGAAGTGAGGTGTATTCTGTTTATATCACTGATGATGTTCTCTGGCTGGGTCATGAAATGACTGAAAGAAAACATAAGACAGTATCAAGGATGTCACAGTCCTCCTCCTCCTCCTCCTCCTCCCCCTCCCCCCTCCTCTCTGTAACCCCTCTCCCTTCTGCCACTGATGATATTACCTAGTTGGATCATAAAATATTTGCAAGAAAATAACCAAACCCAGAGAGCACCCAGGGTCTCACACTTCTATCTTCTTAATACTTTTCCTTGGGAGTGGCTATATTTCATTTAATGACTTCCTCCTTTATATGTAATTGCGTTTGCTTTCTTGGAATCATTTTCTCCAATGTATGAATTTGCTGAGGATTATACAGGAAGTTGTCAGCTTACAGCCACAATTGGTAGCAGGATTTTCATTGCTAAGCTTGGCAGTTGTGAAGTGAGTCACACCTTTTTTGTCATGGTTGCTAAATGAACCAATGAGGCTGTTAAGTAAATCAAGTAGTCATTAAGAGAATCCGGCTTCTCCCATTGATTTTGCTTGTTGGAAGCCAGCTAGGAAGATCATAAATGGTGATCATGTGACCCTGGAGTGCTGCAACCGTTGTAAATATTTGCCTGTTGCCAAGCACCCAGATTTGGTATGGATGCTGCAACAGTCATCAGTGCACAAACCGGACATTCATTACTCCTTTCAGTGCTGTTGTAACTTCGATTAACTTTGGTGCTAAGCAAATGGTTGTAACTTGAGGACTACTTCTAGACTGCGCACAGGTAATACAAGACCAGAAACATTCTGCACAAATGGGGCTATCTGCTCTTTACGATTGTGGTGACATGCAGACAATAACACATATATATGCCAGCCCTTTGGGTCTTGATCGGTGTAGACAGAAGGATCTCACAGCAACATGACAGAAAACAATTGATGTTGCTAGTTTCTGGGCAAGATCTATTTAATTTATACATATTTTAATCTTGTATTTTATATTTTATATTTTATGTTCTTTTAGTGACGGTTCAGCATTACATGGTCATTGAAAAAATGACTTTTGACCGTTTCCCACACTTACAACTGTTTAGCATTCCCATGGTCATGTGATCAAAATTCGGATGCTTGGCAACTGGTTCATATGTGTGATGGTTGCAATGTTCCGGGGTCATATGATCCCCTTGTGTGACTTTGTGACAAGCAAAGTCAATGGGAAAGCCGGATACCCTCGACAAACATGTTAGTAACTTCACGATTGCGGCAAAACTCACGTCTCGCTTAGCAACAAAGATTTGGGGCTGAATTGAGGTCATCATATTTTGTGATGCTTCTGAAACAAAAAAAAACCCAAATAAACCTGTAGAGGTATTGTTTAATGTCTGCAAAGGGCATCAGAGGCGTCCCAACGCTTTTGTCCTTTCTACCTGGTAGCGTTACCTATCTTCTTTGAAGAAGGGTTGCAAAACGTTGAGTCAGAGACTGGAGGGATAGCTGTCCTGTGTGGCAAGATCTCAAGTCCCAACACTCCCGTTGAGTGGCGGAAAGGGTCCCTCATTCTACAGCCCAGTGCCAAGTACGAGATGAAGCAAAAAGGCCCCACCGTGGAGCTGATCATCCATGATTTGGAACCGGAGGATTGTGGATCGTATACATGCAGCACTGGAGACGAGCTGTCCACGGCCTCGGTATACGTGCAAGGTGCGTTCCTAATTCTTATTTGTATTTTGTCAATGCTGCAGCCGGTTGATTTGATGCCAACCTTGTCAACCGAGGGATAATATCAAGATCTCGGGAAGTATTGGGATTGCTTTATAACAGCACTGGTTACTCCACATTTGGAATGCTGTATCCTTTTGTGGTTGCCAAATTACAAAGAATATTGAGACTAGAAAGAGTGCAAAGACGAGCAACAAAGATAATCATGGGATTGGGGGATAAAGCGTATGAAGAATGGTTGCAGGAACTGTCTAATGAAGAGAATGATTAGGGGTGGCATGATAATAGTCTTCCGATATTTGAGTGGCTGCGAGAAAGAAGAAGGGGTCAACCTATTCTCCAAAGCACCTGAAGGCAGGACAAGAAGCAACACACTGAAACTAATCAGGGAGCAATTCAGCTAAATAAGAACTAAAGATAAACTTCCTGACAGCGAGAACAATTAATCAGTGGAATGACTTGTCGTGAGACGTTGTGGGTGCTCCAACACTGGTGGTTTTTTAAGAATGAATTGGACAGCCATTTTTCCAGAATGGATTAGAGTCTCCTGCTCAAGCAGAGGGTTGGACTAAATGACCTCTAAGGTCTCTTCCAACTCTGTTATTCTATGATTCTATTCTCCAAAGCACCTAAGGAGAATAAGAAGCAATGGGTAGAAGGTTATCAAAGAGAGATCCAGCCTAAAAGTAAGGAGAAATTTCCTGACAGCGATAGCAATTAATCAGTGGGCCTCAAGATAGGTTATTCCATCGCTACATTGACCAGGGAATTCCTCTTTATTTTCAAGTTGTTTCTTTTTAAGGTTATTTCTATAGATAAAAATGGAACTCATGCATCTGTTTTGTGCCTTTTCCTGTTATTAAACTAGGTTTGGAGGCCAATCAATCTTTCTAACATAGTCACCGAGGAATTCAGTGGGTCTGAAAAAAATGAATGATCCTAAACGAAATATCTCTTTGGCATGTAAACCACCTTGTTGTATAGATGACTAATATGTAGTTTGCCTCTGCAGTTCTGGTGTGAGACTGCTTTTTAAAAAAGGATTAATGTGTGATTTTGGATGATTTTGAAAAGTTAAGCAGCAGCAGGCCTGGTTAGCATTTGGAAGGGGGGGAAAGTACTAAGAAAAGAAGAAGAAATTAGCCATATTGTGGCTAAGGAAATTGCATTCATGGATGTGTGTATTTTATTTGTTCTGTGAGTGACCAAATGGAAACTCTCATTATTTTATTGCAGTCCACTTGTGCTAAAAGGTTTTAAGGAGTTGATGAGATGCCCTGGAAAATAAGGAAGGTAACCTTCACAGAGATAGGCCAGATCTGTTAGGAAAGCACCAAGGAGGAAATTATAGTTTAAATCAAAAATAAGAACATGTCTGCAAAAGACTCAGGCGGACCTCCTTTCTAATTCACATGAATATAAGGAGGGACATGAAGAAGAGTTGCCAACCATTTTGGGAGAGGCAGGTGCCTTTATGCATGCCTGCACACACGTGAACAGGACCACGAGCAGACGCACGACGCAATCGAGACCGCAAGCTCGCAGAGATGCTAGTGCCCATGTGATGCTCGCAGCAGTGCTTGTACCCACGGGAAGCTCATGGCAACACTAGTGCCGATGAGATACTCGCGGCGGAATTAGCACAAGTGAATGTGTATGCATGCACACACACATACGTACACTGGCCAGACATTCACGCAGCCTGGTGGCCAAGAGGCCGCGGTAGTGGACCCTGGCCCATAGGTTGGGGGACCCCTGTGGTAAAGCACAGACAGATTTTTCAAGATTCTGTTCTTATAAATCAACATAAATGAAAGTAATTTTAGTCTTCTTGTCAAGTTGATTTCTTGGTTGGGTGTTTAGTTGCCTGAGAGCTGTCTTGTTTTTCAGCTTTGTGAAAAATCAGAACAGAAATAAAAAAGATAGTTTCTGGGATACGATGACAGGTAGTCCTTGACTTACGGCCACAACTGGTATCTTTGTTAAGCAAGACAGTTGTTAAGTGAGATGCACCTGATTTTGATTTTTTGGCATGATTGTTAAGTGAATCACATGGTCATTCAGTGAATCCAGCTTTTCCCACTGATTTTGCTTGTCAGAAGCCCATTGGGAAGGTCAAAAAGGCTAATCACATGATGCTGGGACACTGATGAGCATCCAAATTTTGATCACATGATTATGGGGATGCTGCAATGGTCATAAGTGCGAGGATCAGTCATAAGTCACTTTTTTCCAGTGTCGTCGTTACTTTGGGTGAATGGGTGTAAGTCAAGGATTCCTGTACTTTTGTAGGTTTCAGTGCAAGTTTACAGAGTTTTAATTTGGGGTGCTAATTCTGCAACGTCTCTCCTGGCGAAATGATCCATGTTGTGTAAGATGAGTAGAAACACAAAGAATGTTCCATTTTTTACACCTCCGTTGCGTGCGTTCTCTTCCTCTGTTACACAGAAGAGGAAATACAGATAGTTTCTGGTTTAAAGAACACGGATATTTTTGCCGGGGAATCGGCTACTTTTACCTGCGAGCTCTCCCGACCCGGAACACAAAACGCGCAGTGGTGGCTGGACGGCTCCCCTCTTCACAACAGCCCTGCAAATGAAATCTCGGTGCAAGGTGGGACCATTCACAAGCTGATCTTAAAAGACCTGGGTCTCAATGATTCAGGAACAGTGATCTTCCGAGCAGGTTCTCTGATATCCTCGGCTAAGTTATTAATCAAAGGTATTTCAGGCTTTCCCCATCAGGCAACCACCGTGCTGCGCTTGTTCCTTGTGTCACTGGACCCCTAACCAATTCCTGCAAAACAGCCCCTGGAAGGAATGCATTAACCGCTAGGCACCACTACTTTAAGCACATTCCTGCATCTTACTCACAGTCCTTGGAAGATATATTTATTTATTTCTTAAATTTATATGCTGCCTGTCTTGGTAATCTAAAGTGACTCTGGAAGGTTTACAATGGCATATGATAGATTTAGAAGCACCTGATAATTCCCTGTGCTGAATCTGCTGAACCACCACAAATACTGGCAGCGTAAAAGTTTAATAAATAAAATAAATACATCTGGTTTTAGGTTCTTTTGCAACCTTTTGTAGAGCAGCTGAAACCATTCCAGCAAAATAGCTTTCCGCTCAATCTTGTTTGGTGGTTATCATCTGTGAGTGAGCCAATCACAAATAGGGTCGCTTGGAAAGCATACAAATTTAATCAATAATAATTAATAATAAAAATTAACAATAAACTGTAGCTACAGGCCAAGGTGATGCAAATGGGAGATTTTCAGAGATGCTTAAATACCCATCTGAGCACAGTAACTACTACAGGTTGTTTGTAGATGGTCCTCAGCTTATAACCACAATTGTGACCAGAATTTCCATTGCAAAGAAAAGTGATTGTGTAGTGAATCCTGGCTGATTTTATGACTGATTTATCATGGTTGTTGAGCGAATCACTGCAGCTAAGTGAATTGTGTGGCTGCTAAGCGAATCTGCTAAGTGAATCTTTCCCCGTTGACTTTGCTTGTCAGAAGCTGGCTGGGCAGGTCACATGACCCCATCATGCTGCAACCCTCATAAATACCAAGCACCTAAATTTTGATCACATGACTGCAATGCTGGAATGATCTTAAGTGTGAGAACTGGTCATAAGTCACTTTTTTCAGTGCCATTGTAACTTTGATGGTTGCTAAACAAAAGATTGTAAGTTGAGGACTATGATATTACAAAAAATAACTTAACCTGACCAACTTTCTCAATAATTCAGCTTCCAGAATTCTCTGCAATCTCCACGCTAGCTGGGGAATTCTGGGAGTTGTAGTCCACACCCCTGGAAGGTTTCTAAATTAGGCGAAACTGCTTTCAGCCATTCAATCACCAATGATCTACTGCCTCTTTAGCTAACTCAAATGCTTCTATCATTTTCATCGCTGAGCCAAGCAAGCATTAAACCATCTTAGCAAACTAAAGAGTGCTTCTGACCCCTGCTTTCACACAACTTGCTGAGAGTCCTTCTTTAAAAGCAAAAAAGTCTCCATAATTATTCCCCCAAGCCTGCACTAACACCTGACCTATCGGTTGACAGATCCGACCATCGAGGTGGTCAGCCCCATGCAGGACCTAACTGTGGAAGAAGATGGGACCGCGGAACTCATCTGCCAGTATTCTCGGCCAGTGCAGGCCATCTGGAAGAAGGATGACCAACCTCTTTGGGGAGATGGCCAGCGAATTGTGGTTGAGCAGGACTGGAACGTGGCCAGATTGAAAATCAAGCCGGCTTTTCCTGGTGACATGGGGATTTACTCTTGTGAAGCTGGAGGCACCAAAGTGGTGGCCATGCTTGACGTTCAAGGTGAGGTGAACCACTATGGAAGAAGATGATCATGTGAACTCCGCTGCAACTGACACAAGGGGGCCAAACCAACTTCCTTTTGGTGACCAATACCAGAATAACAGAGTTGGAAGGGACCTTGAAGGTCTTCTAGCCCAACCCCCTGCTCGAGCAGGAGATGCTATACCATTGCAGGCAAATGGTTGTCCAATCTCTTCTTAAAAACCTCCAGTGTTGGAGCACACCCACAACTTCTGGAGGCAAAGTCGTTCTACCGGTTAAGCGACTAGCTTTTGGAGAGCAAAGAACAAGGGGAGATTTGATCTTTACAAAGGGGTTAGTTAATACTTATAGTCAGTGTTGGGGAACTGGAAAACCTTGTAAGAACATAAGCATTCATGCAGGGCTGCTGAGGCTCTCTGAGCTTGGTTGTTTTCTTGCAGATGTTTCATGACCCAACTTGCTTACATCATCAGTGTTAGAAAGGAGTACAGTTTGTGGAGAAAAGGAGGAGGAAGAGGAAGGAGGAGGAGGACTGTGGAGTCCTTGGTGCTCTCTGAGCTTGGTTGTTTTCTTGCAGATATTTCATGACCCAACTAGGTTACATCATGCGCTAGAAAATAGAACCTCACTCCCTTTAAACACTGATGATGTTACCTAGTTGGGTCATGAAATATCCTCAGGAAAACAATCAAGGTCAGAGAGCACCAAATATCCGTGTTTTCTTGACTTGCCTGCATTTTTCAAACACACTTTGTTTAATTTCTTCTATCTGCTTTTAATCTTGGCAATATACCATTGCATAAAATAAATTCAGGCAAAAGCAGAGAGGTGTCTCCGGCTGAATTTGTATCACAACCATGAAGAGTTTTCTTAGCACTTATCAACATCAGCAATTCAATTATCTTAGACACAGTAGGAGAACAGGAATCCTGGCCTACCTTACAGGGCTGTTGTAAGGATAACTCAGCAATGCATATGAGCAGCCTAAAACATTTTGTAATTGCTCTGTGTTACTGCAAGCTTAATGGTCCTCTGCTGTTGCTTGGAGCTAAAGCTTTTGAAAGTTATATTTTATGAAATATGCTTTGTTATTTGGCCTGTCTACTATTCTGATTGTTTTATTGCTTGCATTATATTTTTTTAATGCTTGGCTGCCGAGTTGCTTTGAAATATGTGAAAACACAACTGCCCATTTTTAAATAAAAGTCACTTTGAGTAAAGCTTTGTGATGATAAAAACAAAGACCAAATTATGTTTTTTATTATGGACATTAAAAAAAACATAATTGTACCACATATTTACTGTTTCTGCAGCAGCCAAGATCAAGCTGAGGTTAAGCAATCAGGTTAGAAACTGGAAGACTGGGAGTTTTAGTCCTCCTTTAGGAAAGAACCTGGGGAACTTTAGGCCAATGACCAGGCAATGGTGAATTCTAGTCCCGCATTAGGCACACAAGATGGCTGGGTGACTTTGAGCCAATTATCAAGAGACAGGCAGTTGTACTCCGGTGGGGGAAATAGGAGGAGGAAGGAGTATTATGATATGTTCATAGTTTGAGTTGTTTATAAAAGAATAAGGAAGGCGGGACATAAATAAATAAATTTTGTAGGCTTGAATTTCATTGGCAGTTCCTTTTAGGAAGGTTTTCTATGGCACCTGAAAAGCATATAGGCAGTCCTTGACCTACGATGTTTATGTGGTTAAGCGAGATATTTGTTAAATAAATTTGTTATATGAGTCAGTTGCCAAGCGTCTGAATTTTGATCGTGAGACCACAGGGATGGCTGCAATGGTTGTAAATGTGAAAAGCGGTTAAGTCACTTTTTTCAGTGCCATTGTAACTTTGAACAGTCACTAAACGAATGGTTGTAAGTCAAGGACTACCTGTAATTAAAGAGGAAATCACCATGGGTACTAAAGTAACACGTGTAGTTTGTTGTCACTTCCTTGACATCTGCAGAGTTCGCTTTTAATTTTAATTTATTGTCATTTACAATTTTGGGTTTGTTTTTTTTCACATGACTCAAACCCTTCTCTTACCCTTGTTGAAATCCGGCAGAACCAAATCTTAGTGTGGAATTAATTCTTCCTTACAATATTACGATCCTAGTTCGCGACTACCCCATAGAGAAGAAAGTTTAAAAAAATCCACCGAGGATGTAACCATGCAATTAAATTTCCACTTTTTTAAAAAAAAAACGTGTCATGTTTGATCTCCTAAGTCACAACTTATTCTTATAAAAACTCTTTCTCCTTTCCAAAACTCAACCTATATCAAAATGAAAATTGAATTTCAGTTAAAGATGGCAGACACTTCATTGGAAGCAACCAAGCTTGCAATCTGTCTAAAGTCTTGTAATTGTTATATTTTATATATTATATCAATATAATATCCAGTTATATATATAATATATGTAATATTATACATTATATATAACAAGCGTGTATGGATGTATTATTTGTAATTTATACTTTTTATATATAATATGTAACCTATATGCATAATATATATTATACATATAGTATAGAATACTTATACTTATTATTTCCAGCTAACTTAAATGCTACATAGGTAGTCCTTAAATTACAACTACAATTTCCATTGCTAAATAACGCTGTTTTTAAATGTCATGCCTCATTTTATGACCTTTTTTGCCATAGTTGTTAAGTGAATCACTGCAGTTATTAAGTAAATCACACTGCCATTAAGTCAATCTGGTTTCTTCCATTGACTTTGCTAATCGGAAGCTGTCTGAGAAAGTCACAAAAGGTGATCAAATGAACCCAGGACGCTGGAGCCATCATAATCTATGAGTCTCACCTGCTAAGCACCTGGATTTTAATCACAAAGACCATGGGGATACTGTAATGGTCATAAGTGTGAGAACCAGTCCCAAGTCAATTTTCTGGTGCTGTTGTAACTTCAGATGGTCACTAAACAAACAGTTACAAGACAAAGACTACCCATATCATGGGAAAGTCAGGGATTGAGGCCTTTTTATTATTAATTCCATTTTTTTTGGGTCCTAACAGCCAAGAACACAGTCATCCAGGGCCTCGAGAACGTGGATGCGATGGAAGGAGGGGAAGCTCTCTTTGAGTGTTATCTTTCCAAACCAGAAATCTACAATTATAACTGGTTGATCGATGATGTGCCGGCAAAAACATCTGAAAATGTAGAGCTGGTTTATTTTGAAAATGGGCTTCGCCATCTTCTGCTTCTGAAGAACCTCAAAGTCCAAGACAGCTGCAGGGTGACCTTCCAAGCGAGCGATGTGGTCACGTCTGCCTTCTTGACCGTAAAAGGTGACAATCAAATATCTTGCTCCACAAGACAATCAGATTCAGGTAGTCCTCAACTTACGGCTACAACTAGGCCCAAAATTGATGTTGCTAAACAAGATAGTTCTACCACCTGTGTTGCCACAGTTGTTAGGGGAACCGCTGCAGTTGTTAAATTAATAACACTGTTAAGTGAATCTGGTTTCCCCCATTGAGTTTGCTTGTCAGAAGGTCACAAAAATGGATCGCGGCAGAGGTGGGTGTTCAGCAGGTTCTGACCAGTTCTGGAGAACCGGTAGCAGAAATTTTGAGTAGTTCAGAGAACCGGCAAATGCCACCTATGACTGGCCCCGCCCCCATCTAGTCTCCACCTCCCATTGAGTCCCAGCTGATCAGCTGGGTCTTCTTTGGTTTCCCTGCACAGGAGAACGGAGCTGGAAAGCAGGTTAACGAGGTAGGGAGAGAATGGGGATTTTACAGTGTATTCTCCTGCCGTACCCACCAAGCCACACCCACCAAGCCATGCCACGCCCACAGAACGGTAGTAAAAAAAATTGAATCCCACCACTGGATCATGGGACCTTGGAACACTCCAAGACATTGCAACCATCATAAATATGAATCAGCTGCCAAACATCCGAATTTGATCACATGACCATAGGGGTGTTGCAATGGTTGTAAGTGTGAACAATGTCATAATTCCCTTTTTTCAGGCAGTCATTAAACAAAGTTTTGTAAGTGGAGGACTACCTTTCTATAGCCACCCATCTCAGTCAATAACTGTGGATAGCTTACAATTTAAAAAAAATCACAATTAAAATACTAAAAACATTCTAAGATAATAAAAAACAATACCAATAACCCCCTTAAACATACATAGCAGCTGAGATACTTGACCAGTTAGCAATACAGCCAGGAAACAGGGTCCATTTTCATGTACAGGTAGTCTTCAACTTACGACCATAATGGAGCCCAAAATTTATGTTGCTAGGTGAGATATTTACCCCATTTTACGACCTTTCTTGCCACAGCTATTAAGTGAATCAGCACAGTTGTTCCATTAGTAATAGAGTTGTTAAGTGAATCTGGCTTCCTCCTTGACTTTGCTTGTCAGAAGGTCGCAAAAATGGATCATGTGATCTTGGAACACTATGTCTGTCTTAAATATGAGTTAGTGGCCAAGAATCTGAATTTGATCATATGATCATGGGGATGCTGCAATGGTCATAAATTTGAAAAATCATCATGTCCCTGTTGTAACTTTGAATGGTCACCAAATGCACTACTGCAGGTCGAGGACTACCTGTATTTCTGGTTGTTGTTTTTTAAATTTCCCTCCCAAATTTCCCAATCTCTCAATTTTTTCTTTGCTTGAAAGGACTGATGGTGTCATTTCTGATCATTTCAGGATGGAGACTGGAATTCTTGCAGCCACTGACGGATGTCACCATCTGTGAGGGGGAACAAGCTGTCTTCACCTGTGTGTTAAGTGAAGCAGTACCCATCCATGAGATTGCCTGGTATATTAATGACATAGACATCCAACCGGACGAAAATTGGAGAATTGAAGTAGAAGAAAATATCTACAAACTCATCCTAAAGAAAGCTCAGCTTGTCCACTCTGGAGAGATAACTTTTGCTGCCAGAGATGCTATTGTGTCTGCAAAATTGACTGTCACAGGTAAGTTGAAACAGATAAGTGTTTTTTTGCAACTTGCCTATAGGATAAGATTGATGCAAAATGATCACATTGAATACCGGGCCCTATCTAACAAAATTAAATTCAAGGTAGATAAAAGTAAGGCTCTACAATTAGGTAAGAAAAACCAACCGTACAGGCATATGGGTGAAACTTGGCTTAATGTCAGTAACTGAGAGAGGGATCTTGGAGTTGTAGTGGACAATCACTTAAACATGAAGCCAACAATGTACTTCAGCAGCCAAAAAAACCAATGAAATCCTAGGTTGCATTAATAGAGGGATACAATCAAGATCACGTGAAGTTATAGTACCACTTTACAACGCCTTATTCAGAGCACACTTGGAATATTCCAAGTGGTTTTGGTCACCATAATATAAAAAAGATGTTGAGACTCTGGAAAGAGTGTAGAGAACAGCAACAAAGATGATTAGGGGACTAGAGGTTAAAACTTACAAAGAATGGTTGCGGGAATTGGGTATGTCTTGTTTAACGAAAAGAAGAGCTGGGAGGACATGATAGCTATCTTCCAATATTTGAAGAATATCTGCCATAGAGAAGAGAGGATCAACCTGTTTTTCAAAGCATGAGTAGGCAAGACAAGAAACAATGGATGAAGCAACCTAGAACTAAGGAGCAATTTCTTTACAGTGAGATCAATTAATCAATCAGAAGTCAGAAGTTGTCCTGTCAGAACTTGTGGATGCTCCGTCACCGAAGGCTTTCAAAAAGTGACTGGACAACCATTTGCCTAAAATAATATAGGGTCTCTTGCTCAAGAAGGGGGTTGGACTAGAAAACCTCCAAGGCCCCTTCCAACTCTATTATTCTATGTACTATGTTCTATAGGCTAAGTTTTTAATTGAGGATTAATGCAAAATGATAGCAATAGCACTTAGACTTACATACCGCTTCATAGTGCTTCACAGCGCTCTCTAAGCGGTTGACAGAGTCAACATTTTGCCCCCAACAATCTGGGTCCTCATTTTACCCACCTCGGAAGGAGGGAAGGCTGAGTCAACCTTGAGCTGGGATGGATGGACAGGAAGGAAGGAAAGAAGGGAGGGAGGGAGGGAGGAAGGAAGGAAGGAAGGAAGGAAGGAAGGAAGTTAAAAATAGCAATAGTGCTTCCCAGCTCTCTCTAAGCGGTTGACAGAGTCAACATTTTGCCCCCAACAATCTGGGTCCTCATTTTACCCACCTCGGAAGGAGGGAAGGCTGAGTCAACCTGGAGCCTGGTGGGATTTGAACTATCAAATTGCAGGCATCTGGCAGTCAGCTGAAGTAGCCAGCAGTACTGCACTCATGTGCCACCGAGGTTCAGAATGATCCCTTCTGGAGGAAGAAATGGATATTGAAGAAGGTTGCATGAAAGGCAAAATTGTTCACCATAACAAAGAATGAACAGTTAATGAGTATTGAGCTGTATCCAACCAGAGCCAGTGGTCAGAAAAGTAAGATCCTGCACCTAAGCAAGAAAAATCAAATGCACATGTACAGAATATGTGGCTCAATAATAACAACTGTGAGAAATATGTAGGAGTCCTAGTGGATCACCACTTAATTATGAGCCAACAGTGTGCTGTAGTAACCAAAAAGGCTGCTGCAGCCCTAGGGATAGCGTCAAGATCAGAAGAAATGATAGTATCACTTTATACTGCACTGCTGAGGCCACACTTGGAGCAGTTCATTTAACAGCCATTCAAAGTTACAATGGTTCTGAAAAAGTGACTTATGACAGTTTTTCACATTTATGGCACGGTGGAGCTGAGCTGGGGTGACGGCTCGCATGCCTGGAGAGAGGGCTCCGCATGCCACCTCTGGCATGCGTGCCATAGGTTCGCCATCACGGATCTAGTCTAGAGAAAAGAAGGACTAGGAGTACATGATAACAGTTTTCCAATATTTGAGGGGCTGGCACAAAGAAGAGGAGGGGGTCAACTTATTCTCCAAAGCCCCTGAAAGCAGGACAAGAAGTAACGGATGGAAACTCATCAAGGAGAGAAGGAACTAAGGAGGAATTTCCTTATTGTGAGAAAGATTAATCAGTGCACCAACTTGTCTTTCAGAGTTGTGGGTGCTTCATCACTGGAGGTTTAACAGATAACAGATAATCAGAGTTGGAAGGGACCTTGTAGGTCATCTAGTCCACCCTCCCCCCCAAGCAGGAGATTCTACACCATTTCTGACCGATGGCAGTCCAGTCTCTTCTTGAAAGCCTCCAGGGATGAAGCTCCCACAACTTCCGAGGGCAACTTTTGTTCCATGGGTTGATTGTTCTCACTGTCAGAAAGTTTCTCCTTATTTCCAGGTTGAATCTCTCCTGGTTCAGTTTCCACCCATTATTCCTTGTCTGGCCTACAGGCGCTTTAGAAAATAGCTTGACCCGCTTCCTCCTCTCTGGGGCAGCCCCTCAAATATTGGAAGACCTCTATCATGTCTCCCCTGGTCCTTCTCTTTACTAGACTAGCCAAGCCCAGTTCCTGCAACCGTTTGTTGTACGTTTTAGCCTCCAGTCCCCTCATCAGCCTGGTTGCTCTTCTCTGTACTTTTTCTAGAGTCTCAACATCTTTTTTATAGTATGGTGACCAAAACTGGGTGCAGGACTCTAGGTGTGGTCTTACTAAGGCTTTACAGAGTGGTATTAGTACTTCCCTTGATCTTGACTGTATCCCTCTGTTAATACAATTTAGGATTGCATTAGCTTTTTTGGCTGCTGCTGCACACGGCTGGCTCCTATTTAGCTGGTTGTCCACTAAGACTCCAAGATCCCTTTCACAGTTCCTGCTATTGAGCCTGGTTTTACCCAGTCTATATGTGTCCTTTTGGTTTTTCTTGCCTAAGTGTAGGACTTTACTTTTCTCTGTATTGAGTTTCATTTTGTTAGATACGGCCCAGTATTTTAGTTTGTCAAGATCCCTCTGGATCTTGAGCCTATCTTCTTGGGTGTTAGCTATTCCTGCCAGCTTAGTGTCACCTGCAAATTTGGCAAGTTCCCCTTCTATTCCCTCATCTAAGTTGTTAATGAAGATATTGAAGAGTACTGGGCCTAAGATGGGACCTTTAGAAGAAAAGGTTGGAAAACCATGTGAGTGGGTGGTATCAGGACTCCTGCCTTAGGCAGGGGATTGGACTAGAACACCTACAAGGTTCCTTCCAGTTCTATGATTCTTGTGAGGAGACTACTTCTTAAGAACCTCTCAGGACAAGGAGAGGACAGGAGATTACCCCCATCAATGTGAACAGCTGTCTCTCATGAGGAGATCACAAGGCAGAGATCCCTGGTAGGTTTTGAGCACCAGGAAAAGATAGGAATAGCAATTTTGCTTGCAATTAAGCTTTGCACTAGATCTGCAAACTTCATTTTTAAATTATGCTTGGAAATTGCTTGTTAAGAACTTTAGGGACGTTTCAATTGGCAAGTCTGAAAATGCGGGATGAGGTCTCGTTCAATCCTTAATGAAAAATCATGTTAATCCTAAACTTAAGATTTTTTAAAAAAATATTAAATAAACAGCAAACAGCTAAGTGACACTTTTTTTCCTTAGAAAGTTATAAACAGATTAAGAGACCAAACACATTTAGAATAAGTTTTTGGAATTCATTATAAAGAATCCTTCCAAAGGGAAATACAGTAGATTTGTTTGGACTATCGCAAGACAAACTGAAGAAAAATAATTTTAAATATTGGGCATCAAGGAAGCTAATACCCTTTATTATTTATTTGTTTGTTTGTTTGTTTAATTTTATCTATCACATTTCTAAACTGCTCATCTAAACAACTAATTAACTGGAACATATAAAATGATGCAAACAAAATTTAACATTGAAAATATTGAAGGGCACTTTTGAAATATGAAATTATAAGTTAGTAACAACAATGTCAGTAGTGAGGTTTGCTTCTATGAATAAAAAGTGTCCAAAATGTTTCAGAAACAGTGGCAGATGAAGAATATTTTTTGATAAGATAAAGGTGACAGGTGATAATGACAGTTATGAGAATGACATGGAAAGGATGCTATACTTGACGTCTTAAACCAGTTGATGTTTTAAAAATCATAGGGGAAATACTGTACAAATAATTCACCAAGAGAGTGACTTGGATAGTCTTTTATATTGGATAAAAGAAGCTTGTTAAAGGTTTGAATAATCTTGTGAGAAAGGACAAAGAAGAAGAACAGAAGAACAGAGCTGGAAAGGTCCTTGAAGGGCTTCTAGTCCAGGGGTCGCCAACTTTTTGGACCTCAGGCAGGGGTGGGATTCAAATTTTTTAACAAACAGTTCTGTGGGCCTGGTTTAGTTGGTGGGTGTGGCTTGGTGGTCATGTGACTGGGTGGGCATGACCAACTTGACGTCACTCACATCGAGGCACGCATCTCCTCACCTGGCCTCTCATGACAGTGGGGATGCTGCAACCATCGTAAGTGTGTAAAACGGTCATAAGTCACTTTTTTCAGTGCCGTTGTAACTTTGAATGGTCACTAAATGAACTGTTGTAAATCAAGGATTACCTGTAGAAAAATACAAAAAGCTTCTCTCCTTGCAAAAAACTGCCCTAAATACCAATCATTAGATTAAAAATACCTGCAAGCCGGAGTTATAAATCAGGCAGGGTGCCAGAGCACCTTGAGGAATTAAAATAATTAAAAATGCAGTGATAACTATCAGCAGCCAACTGTTACTCATAGAGTGAAACCCTTTAGCAGAGAGGTCATTTAAGCTCTCCAGAAAGAGCACACCCTGGAAAAACAATAATTAGATCCATTTGCACCATTTAAAGATACCAGCTGGTCTCACTCACCTCACAAGATACCTTAAGGAAATCGTCCAGATTTAAGGAAAGGTCATATGCCCCCCAGAAAGGCAGTAAAAAAAATCAGTGCCAAGCTTGCATCCTGCCTCTTGGAAGTACACCCAAAAAGGATAGTGCCAGATACCACTAAAGCAGCGATGGAAGACCCCCTCTTCAGATAGAAAAAGAAACCATGAGGCAGGGAAAAATTCAAACACAATACAAATAATTAAATCACAACAGTAGCTGTTGCTTGTTAAACCAATTATCAGAACAAATAGACAAAGGAACTAGTCATATTTCTCAACCCAGTTTCTTTTCAAACAAAGCTGAATAGGGAATATTATCCCATCAATAAACACAGGATTAAATGTCACCAAGGACAGAATTAAACTTCACCCAAAACCAGAGAGGGTATATAAACTCATGTTTGAATGTCAATCTTTCTAGCTAGCCAAGAAGCCTTGCTGAATGTCACTAATCTTGGTTCCTTGTCATTAAAAAGCTTCTTTCTGCAGCTTTGCTTCGTTATTCAATTATTTCTTCAAAGTGCTGATCATTGCATGCCGGGAGTATTTCCTCCCAACAGCAGTATAAAAAGCTTAAAACAACCCTTCCCCTTTAAGAAAGTATCAAGAAAAAAAAACTCCAGTTCTCGGACTGCTTAGAAAGTTAACAAGGGGTTCTATAGAACTGGTAGAATCGCACACCTGACCTCAGGGACCACCAAACTCATAATAAGAAAGAAGTGGAAAGAAACAGTTATGTGGCCAGGCCAGGCGCATGGGGCAAGTGGGGCAAGTCCCCCCCACCGTCCTTTCCCCCTCCCCTCAGTATCTTGTGTTGTTCACAATGCAAGTGGCCTTAAGCCTTGTGTTCCCAGCGGGCCACGTGGGCAGTGCAGCCTGGATTAATTGCTTTGGGTGCTTTGGGGATGACATTTCTCTGCGGACCACCAAAATTTTCTCACAGACCACCAGTAATCCCTGGCCCACTGGTTGGCGACCGCTGTTCTAGTCCAAGCCCACTGCTCAAATAGAAGGAAATTTTTTTAAAAAAATTAAAAATCAGATTCTACAACAATACTTGAATGGACTAAAGATTAAGTCTTTCAAAAGTAAAAGGAAAGCATATAGAATTGATTTATTTCACCAAAGTTAAAATAAAATCTGTTGTTATTTCTGGTAACCCTTAATGGATTTTCTGCTGACTGAAAACTCAAAAATATTGCTTCATGGATTTGTCTTTAGATTAAAAATGGGATATGGAATGAAGAAATCATTAGTTGTAAACCAAGAGAGAGTAGAGTGTTGTTTAAGTATTGTGATGGTTAACATACATTTTCAATCTCCACTATACTTTTACTTTCTATGTTTTCTAGTTTCTATTATTTGTATCTTGTCCTTTGCATTTCTCTCTTTCTTTTTATACTTTTTTCTTTTAGTTTGCATTAATTTTACTATTGTAAATGTGTGTGTGTGTGTGTGTAAAACCTTCTTTCACTTTCCTTGTATGAGATATGAACCAGTTGCCAACCGTCTGAATTTTGATCACATAACTGTAAGGATATTGCAGTGGTCATAAGTGTAAAAAAAACAGTCATAACGGCACTTTTCTCAGTGCTGTTGTAACTTTGAATGGTCACTAAACAAATGGTTACAGGTTGAGGACTACCTGTAAACTGGCTTTCATGTGTTGAACTTTAGAACCTGTTGAAGTCACTCAGCCTTTGGTTGACCAGTCTGCTCCGCAAGGAGAGAAGGCCAAGTTGCAGTGTGAATTTTCCAGTGAGACCCAAGAGGTGATTTGGGTCAAAGGGAAAGAACCAATCCAACCTGGTGGACGATATGAAATCATCTCTGAAGGCAAAAAACAGACACTCATCATACATGATTTTAAACCTGAAGATCAAGGATCCTACACCTGTACCGCCTCGCCTGAAATAAAAACTTCTGCCAATCTTTTGATTGATGGTAAGTTACAAATTCCTACATGTAATTCTCAAAAACATGTTATATAATTGTACTGGGGCCATGACCCAGCGGAGACAACAACAACAACTAGGATTAGAACTTCCATTGCTAAGCAAGGAGGTTATTAAGTGAGTCTCATCCAATTTTAGGATCTTTTTGGCAGGGTTGTTATGCAAATCACTGCTGTTGTTAAGTGAATTACAATTCATTAAGTGAAACTGGTATCCCCATCGGCTTTGCTTGTCCAAAGCTGGCTGGGAAGGTCACAAATGGGGATCACGTGACCCCAGGAGGCTGCAACAGTCCTAAATACACACTGGTTGCTCAGAGCCAGAATACTGAGTTCCTAATTATGGGGGTGCTGCCATGGTTGTAAGTGCGAGGACCAGTTGTAAGTCACTTTTTTTCAGTGCTGTTGTAACTTCAAATGGTCATTACATGAATGGTTGTAAGTGAATGACGACCTTTACAGAAAAAAAGTGACTTATGATTGATTCTCACACTTACAACAGTCACAGCATCTCCATGTTTATGTGATCAACATTCAGGCACTTGAAAACCGGTATGTTTTACAAGTCGCAGCATCCTGATCTCCTTTTACGACCTTCCCAGCTATCTTCTGACAAGCAAAGTCAATGGGCGAAGCCAGATTCACTTAATAAACATGTGATTCACTTAACAGCTTCAGTGATTATGAGACAAAAAGCATTGCAAAACGTGTTGCAAAATGAGATGTGACACACTTAACTGCCTGGCTTAACAATGGAAATTTGGCTCAGTTGTGGTAGTAAATCAAGGACTATCTGCACTATATTAATCTAGACTGATTGATTGATTATTGATTAATTGATTCTAAAATCTGTTGAATGGGGATTTGCAAAATATGGACTATTTTATAGATAATCCTCTTTTTGATGTCTAGCAGTTGCCATATCCTGACTTCCTAATTATAATCTCACCATTTCGTTTCTTAGTTTCTTCTGTGCCAACGTTGAAAGAAGTTGTTGAGGAAGCACCCATCTCTAAAGAGCCAACAAAGGTAGCGGATGAAGAGGTTCAACCTAGCTTGCCACCCGAAGCTGCTCAGGAAGGGGACCTCCACCTTCTGTGGGAAGCTCTGGCCAAGAAGCGGAGGATGAGTCGCGAGCCGACCTTGGACTCAATCAGTGAACTGCCTGAAGAAGACGACAAACTTCAGAAGAGGAAGAAGGAGGAAGGGGAGATAACCCCATACTTCTCCGAGGAATACTCTACTTGTGATGAATCTGCAAAAGCTGGAGAAGCAGATTTTTCCATCACAAGTTCAGATGACGAATCTAGAGCTGGAACACCTTCCTTAATCACCTACCTTAAGAAGGCTGGATCATCTACAATGAGCATCAGTCACAAAGTCATAGAGAAAATCCCTCAAGATCAGCAGAAGGTTGGTGAGGAACCATCTCCTCCGGCAGAGTCAACTGAAATGGAGATCACCGAAGGTGACTTGGAGGACCCTTCCATGTCTCAAGCTGCCGTCAAAATCCAAGCTGCCTTCAAAGGTTACAAAGTGAGAAAGGAAATCAAAGAGCAGGAACGTCCAGTCTTTGTGGACACCTTCAAGGACTTTGTTGGCAAGATAGGAGACACTCTCCATCTGGATTGTGTGGCCCACAGCAAGACAGACATGACGGTCAGTTGGCTGAAAGATGGTAATGAAATTAAGGACGGGCGGCATTATCATATAGACAATTACAACGATGGGACCTGTTCCTTGATTATTGCTGGTCTGGAAATGAATGACAAGGGGAAGTACACTTGTGAAGCCTCCAATAAATTTGGCAAGGTCTCTCACAGTGCCAAGGTGACCATCCAACCTCAAGCACCTTCTCGAAAACTGAAACCCGCCAACAAGCTTCCCGACAGCGAATCGGAGAGCTCATCCGGCAGCGAATTGGACGATGCTTTCCGTAAAGCCGGCCGGAGGCTCCACAAACTGTTCAAGTCCAAAATCTCCACTGAGATCTCTGATGTCGACGAGGAACTGTTTGTCAGCGCGGACGAGGGAGAAATTGAGGCAGCGGATCGTCAGACCTATCGGGAAGACGAACGCTACATCTACATCAAGTTCGAAGTTCACACGGAGGCCAAAACAGCTGCGGGTCGATTTCAGGAGATGTTTGCCGCTATGGGTATTCCTGTTGAGATTGACATTTTGGACCAGGGTCCTAAAAAGATAGAGTTGCGTATTGGGAAAGCCACTTCACCTCCTGCCGGGCAGTTGCGGACTTTGGTTCAACGGCCACCACCTACTTTGCTGACCTCCGATACTGGTAAGTACACAAGGTTTTATAGGAGGAGGAGTGTCATAACCTGGGTTTTTTTTTCAAAAGAGGCATCAGTCTAGAATCCCTACATAGTCACAAGTGAACAAAGTCCAATTTCCCTTTAATTCTTTTGACCCTTATCTAACTCCTAGCAGGTACTAACTGTTAGTTGAGAAGATTCCTGTGCATAGGCACGTGCAGTAATAAATCAATTTAAGGTGAAGTGTTAGTCCTGCTTTATACTTCATTGATGAGACCGTATTTGGGATACTTTGTCCAATTCTGGTCATCACAGGACAAAAAGGTGATGAGACTATAGAAAGAGTGCAGAGAAGAACAACAAAGATAGGAGTTCTGGAGGCTAATATGAGGGAACTAGGTATGTTAAGTCTAATGAAGAGAAGGACTAAGAATGATAGCGATCTTCCAATACTTGAGGGAATGTCACAAAGAAAAGGAGATCAACCTATTTTCCAAAGCAGATGAAGGCAGGACACTAGGAGTAATGGGGGGAAAACTTATTAAGGAGAGAACCAACCTAAATTATGGAGAAATTTCCTAGCAACGAGAGGAATCCATCGGCACAATGGCTTGTCTTCAGAAGTTGTAGGTGCTTTATCACTCTATCACAGAAGAGACAGGACAGAAGCTGTATAAGGCAGTGACCCCCAACCTTTTTGTGCGCGCGCCCGGTACCGGCATCACAAAATCATCCGCGGCCCGGTACCGGCATCAGCACGCATGGCAAGGCGAGCCGAGCGACCGGCCAGCCAGCCGTCCCCTGCTTCTCCCCGCCACCTTCAACTCCTCCTTTGTACCTGTGTCGATGGGCTTCGGGACGGCTTCGGGACGGTCGCTCGGCTTGCCTTGCCTTGGGTGCGCCTTAGTTTTGTTCGAAGCTGCCCCCCACTAGATGAAACTAAGGCACAAGGATTCTTTCAGCACCCAAACGCCGCTTTCTACCCGGAAAAGCTCACCGGAAGCACTTTTTCATCAAAACAAGATGGCAGCGCCCAGCAAACCAGCAGCCTGGTAGAAACTGTTCCACGGACCGGTACCGGTCCAGGGTACCGGGGACCCCTGGTATAAGGGACTCCTTCTTCAGGGCTGGACTAAAAGTTAAAGCAGAAGGCGAAGAAGCAGTAGATAGACAAGAAGGGGGAAAATGAGGAGGAGGAAGATTAACTTGGTTCTCTCTGAGCTTGGTTGTTTTATTATAGACATTTCATGACCCAACTAAGTGACATCATCAATACGAGAAGGGAATGTGGTTTGCAGAGAGGAGGAGGAGGAGGAAAAAGATGTATAGATTTGCTCTTATTGTTCTTTGTCCATTCTAGCTCCAGTCTTCATCACTGAACTTCAAAATCAAGAGGTGCAGGATGGATACCGGTCAGTTTTGATTGCGTGGTGATTGGCAAGCCAATGCCGACCGTCCGGTGGTTTAAAGATGGCCATGTTCTCGAAGAAGATGACCATTACATGATCAATGAGGACCAGGAAGGATGTCATCAACTGATCATCACAGCGGTGGTCCCTCTTGACATGGGGGTCTACCGCTGTGTGGCTGAAAACAGCATGGGGGTGTCTTCAACAAAAGCCGAGCTACGAGTGGACCGTGAGTTAAAAGCTGGGATGCGGGAAACCGTTGTTCAAAAGCGGAGCATAACTGAGCATAATTCTTCCTTTAATCTTCCTTCTTCCCTCCCTCCCTCACTTCCTCTCTCTCTCTCTTTCTTTCTCTTTTCCTCCTCCCTCTCTCTCTCTCTCTGTCTCTCTCTTTCTTTCTCTTTTCCCCCCTCCCTCCCTTTCCCTCTCTCTCTTTCTTTCTTTCTCTTTCCCCCACCTTCCTCCCTTCCTCTCTCTTTCTTTCTTTCTCTTTTCCCCCTCCCTCGCTCCCTTCCTCTCTCTCTCTCTTTCTTTCTTTCTCTTTTCCCCCTCCCTTTCTCCCTCCCTCCCTTCGTCTCTCTCTCTCTCTTTCTTTCTCTTTCCCCCTCCCTCCCTCCCTCCCTCTTTCTTTCTTTCTTTCTTTCTTTCTTTCTTTCTTTCTTTCTTTCTTTCTTTCTTTCTTTCTTTCTCTTTCCCCCCTCCCTCCCTCCTTCCTCTCTCTCTCTCTCTCTCTCTTTCTTTCTTTCTCTTTTCCCCCTCCCTCCCGTAAAACTCACTGATCAGAACTTCCTTGATTCTTGCACAATTGTCCACTTTCTCTTATGCTGTTTTTGAGAGGTATCGCTCTAATGCAATGTTTCTCAAACGTTGCCCCTGAAATCTTCTTTTTACCATTCATTAGTAACCAGCACAGATTATGACACGGCCGGAGATGCAACGGAGACCTCGTCGTACTACAGCGCTAAAGGTTATCTGTCCAGGTAAAAGCAATATTATTTATTTATTAAATGCATTTGCCGCCCACCTCATATCACGACGACTCTGGGTGAAAATCTATTATCAAATATTATTCTGGGACTTCCGAGTCAGAAGAGGGAGCACACATCCCTTTCCTGCACGCCTCCTGTTTGAGCGAGGGATTAGATGAGAAGACCTCCAAGGTCCCTTCTAAACCTATTACTCCAAGTTCTAATTATATTTGGGAGTGGGCTTTGCATGTCAATCATTTGTGTTGCCCTCCCTCTCTTTCCCACCATCTCTTGAACCAGCCGGGAACAAGAAGGAGTGGAGTCAACCACGGAAGAGGAACAGTTGCCTCAAATCATCGATGAGCTTCACGATATTCACGTGGCGCCTGGAGCCCCTGTTGCCAAATTCCATTTAAAAGTGAAAGGTAACAGATATTTCAATTTCTCTCCCCCCCACACACACACCTTCAGAGTCTGGGGTAGATCCCATTCACACAATCACTTCTTGCGTGCTGGTCTTTGTTTTCAGAGTTGTTCAGGCAGCGGATGAGCCTGACATTGTGGGTTGAAAATTGTTTCGCTTGATTTTGGTTTTGACTCACCATCACCTTGATTTGTGGGTTCAATTCCAGCCACTATGTGCTCAGGAGGATTCTGGGGCATTGCGGCATTAAGCAGATTTTTTTTAAAAAAAGAATTTCATTACTCAGAATATACATTATTGCGATGCAAGTTCCACCCCTTTTGTATGCAACCGACATTATGAATGCATGAATAAAAGGGGTGGAACTTGCAATGCAGTAGGAGAATCGCTTTGGTATAGTGGTGAAGGCACCAGGCTAGAAATAGGGGACCATGAGTTCTAGTCCTGCATTAGGCAGGAAAGTCTTCACCAGTGACTGGCAAATTCTGACTCAAGAAATCTCCCCTGCAGGGATTGCCTCTGTGACTATGTAGGGCAGGCAGGGAGAAAGCTAACCACCAGATTGCAAGAATAGAAGTGAGCGATCAGATGAAAAGACCAAAGGCCTCACATTGCAACGAAGAAAGACATACATTCAATGTTGAAGCTACTAAGATTGTTGGATGAGCAGTATCAATCAACCTTTCACACAGACTGGTCATAGAATGAGGAAAAGGAGACGCCTCTTCCAATAAAGACCACATATTTATATCCAAATATAGTTATATAAACAGTTACATAATACATCTTGTTTTCCAAATCAAAAATACTGTACATAGAATCCCATAGGGAACCTTGTGGGTCTTTCCACAAAAATTCCCCCACTTGACATTGGAAGATTATCAACATTCTTTATTCAGATTTATCTCCAGATTTCCAGTTATTCAAATACCAGAAGATTATAATAGGGTCATTAATTTCTCTTAATGTGACTATATAATGTCAAAGCGCTCTGGAACATATCTCTAATTTAAGCAAAGCACATAGTTTTGCAATCTAGTATAATTGTCTAGCAAAAACACATTTCATAACTTTTAAAAGTTCAGACTGCAGACACAAAATGGCTTCAGTTCGGCTCTTTATATTCTCAGGTGTAATAACCAAATTCCACCTATAATAATTTGCAAGAAATCTCTGATTCTCAGCATTGAATGACAGAAGGGAATTAGGGGCAGACTGTGGCTAAGCCAAGTAGCTGAATGAGGTGTTAAGTGGAACCGTGGTGGATCCCTTGATTAGTCTTATAACTCATACATCTCTCTGTGTGTTTATTATACGTCCACTCAGGTTTCCCTGAGCCCCGTCTCTACTGGTTCAAAGATGGTCAGCCGTTACACACAAGTGATCGTCTCCAAAGGACAGACAGCCACGAGTTTCACGCTCTGGAAGTTCTCCAGGTCACCAAAGAGGACGATGGCCAGTATTCTGTCTTCATCACCAACTCTGCCGGGTCTGCATATTCTGCAGCCAGGCTCATAGTCAAAGGTGGGCAGGCTGAAATGGTTGTTAATGCTATTCCTTGATAGGCCAAATCTGCCCAGCAGAACTACAGAGATCGGATAATTCATATTATGGTGTTTTTTGGAAGAAAAAAAACCAACTTCTTACTCTAATAGGTGTTTCAGAGGCAGGTTAAAGCAATATTGTTCCAGCAGACAGTTATCATTTGGTTAAGGAGTGATTCCCTTGGATATTGCTCTTTTCTCCACTTTTTATTTCTTTTATTCACACACTGGCAATGATATCTTTGTTTAGACTATTGTATCTTACCCAGGGGTGGGTTTCTACCAGTTCTGTCCACCTCTATAGAACTGATAGCTCTGAAGAGCAGCAGACATAGAACCGGTTCTATGTCTGCTGCTGTTGTCACCCACCCACTCCGCCCGGCTCTTACCTGTCCTTTATTTCCTGCTTTTTCAACTGCAGCTGTGTCGCGCAAAGCAGCTGCAGTTGAAAAAGCAGGAAAAAAGGGCTTTTCGAACTGCTGCGCAGTTGCACGCAGCGCTGCTTAGCTGTCTGGGCAGCTCAGCAGGTCGTAAATTGCACTCGCGGGACTCGTGCACGCACACGTGACGCTAATAGACAGAACTGGTAGTTATACCAGTCGGATCCCATCCCGCATCTTACCTAGCATCTGGTGGGATTGGGGCAAGTTATCAGTAATACTGAAAGGATAGATAGATAGATAGATAGATAGATAGATAGATAGATAGATAGATAGACAGACAGACAGACAGACAGACGGGTGGGATAGACAGATAGATAGATAGGTAGATAGATAGATAGATAGATAGATAGATAGATAGATGATAGATAGATAGACAGATAGATAGACAGATAGATAGACAGACAGACAGAGAGACAGAAGAGAAAGATATATGATACAGACTGACAGACAATGACAGATGGTAGATAGACAGATGAAAGGTATATGGATGATAGATAGATAAAGAGAAAGATGACAAAGAGAGCGGGGGATAGATGAATAAATAAATGATAGATAGATACTGTGCTTCTTAGAAAATAAGACCCGGTCTTATTTTCTTTTGACCACTGAAAAAAAAAGCTAGGCTGTGTCTTTTTTTCCCCCCCACACACGCCTCGCCTAGCCACTGAGCCACTTCCTTCGTGGCCCAAAAGAGCAAGCGACGCGACCCACGCGCCTCGCGCACCCTTGCCTACTTGTTATGGTCATGCCAGCTACCGGTAGCCATCCAGCCGAAAAAGCCTGCCGTCATCCACTCCGGCAAGCCTGGCCACTGGGCTGCGTCTTTTGCGGACAAAGAGTGTGTGGCGAACGACGCACCCCACGGCGCCTGAAGTATGTAACAGTTTTTCTGAGTGTTTATGTTTGTCCCGACCCAGGTGGCCCAGCGCAGCAAGGAAGATATTTTGCCCTATTGGTAAGGTCCCTATTGCAGATGGTTATAGCCCTGGGTTGAGTGATCCCCTTTTCCAACAGGCAAAGTCAATGGGGAAATCCAAATTGATTGTAAACAACCCTTTCCCAGCCACCACCCAGGTGGCTTAATGGACTGGGATAATGGACTGATGGACTTAAGGATCTTAAGTCTTAAGACCTTAATGATAAACAACCCATTTGTAATTAACAACTGCATGCCAACTCCCACCCCCACCCCCCAGGTGGCTTAATGAATTTGGGTTAATGGATTAATGGACTTAATGATCTAAAGTGACTTTTATTTTGGCCTACGGAGAAGATGAATGTAAAAGGAAAGAATTCAGTGGAATTCAAGAAAGGAATCGTGGAAGATTCTCAGGGCAAGAATCTGACAGGTTTCTGCAAAGAGAAAAAGTTGGGTCTCTGTGGGTAGGGATGGTGGGTGGGATTTGGCAGGCGGTTGCTAATTACAAAAGGGTTGTTTATCATTAAGGTCTTAAGACTTAAGATCTATTACCCCAGTCCATTAAGCCACCTGGGTGGTGGCTGGGAAAGGGTTGTTTACAATCAATTTGGATTTCCCCATTGACTTTGCCTGTTGGAAAAGGGGATCACTCGACCCGGGGCTATAACCATCTGCAATAGGGACCTTACCAATAGGACAAAATATCTTCCTTACTGCGCTGGGCCACCTGGGTCGGGACAAACATAAACACTCAAAAAACCTGTTACATACTTCAGGCGCCGTGGGGTGCGTCGTTCGCCCACACACTCTTTGTCCGCAAAAGAAGCAGCCCGGTGGCCAGGCTTGCCGGAGTGGACGACGGCAGGCTTTTCCGGCTAGACAGCTATCGGTAGCTGGCATAATCATTACAGGTAGGCAAGGATGCACGAGGCACGTGGATTGCTCCTTTCAGCCGCGAAAGAAGCGGCTTGGTGGCCAGTTGAGGTACGTGGGGTGAATGGGGCAAGTTCCCCCCCCCGCCTCCTCACCTCATGTTGTCCACACTGCAAGCGATATGAGAAAATGGTGGGGACCAGCCACGCATATGCTTAAATAGGGCCAAATTTTGTGGGCAAGGCTTCATTTTAACACATGCACACAAAATAATGCTGAGCCTTCTTTCGGGGTAGGTCGTGTTTTAGGGGAAACGTGATAGACAGACAGACAGATAGGCAGACATGTAGACAGACAGGTGAAAGATAGATGGATGATAGAAACAGATGAGAGAGAAATGGATAGATAGATAGATAGATAGATAGATAGATAGATAGATAGATAGATAGATAGATAGATAAATTGAATACAGGGAGAGATGATATAGATAGAAGGATAGACGGATGGATAGATGAATAGGTGGGTAGATAGAATGAATATATACATATAGTACACACACATACACACACACACACACACACACACACACATATATATATATATATACACACACACACACAGAGAGAGAGAGAGAGAGAGAGAGGGTGCGCATACAAAAAGAGAGGGGAAGAGAGAGAGAGAGAGGTATAATGAAATAATTTCACTCAATCCCTTTCTTGTCTTCTTGCAGGAGCTGGTGAGGACAGAAAACAAGAAAAAGGTAAGAAAATGAAACAGATGAGATATCAAAAGTTCCATGTGTCTTTGCTTGAGGATTGCTTTGCCCAAATCAAGGACATTTGGGTGCTTGGTCCATGCAAAACCAAGCAAGCATAGTCTGAGTTGGGGGCTTATTTTTCTCTCTCTAAGTTCGTCTTGTGCTTCGTACATTTTAATTTTCAGACATTTATGAGCAGCTGGTGCCACCAAGATTCCTGGAAAGATTTACCAACAAGAAAGTGAGGAGAGGAGTCAGCATTACCCTTTCAGTGAAGGTGGAAGGTAAATAACCTCCAAAGCCATCTCATCCGCTCCTTTTGACTGCAGCAATCCTTGACTTATGGCCACAATTGGGCCCAAACTTTTTCTTGCTAAGTGAGACATTTCTTAAGTGACTTTTGCCTCATTTTACCATCTTTCTTTCCATGGTTATGCAGTGAATCACTGCTGTTGTTAAATTAATCACCTGCTTTTTAAATGAATTTGCTCATCAGAAAATCTCTAAAGGGGATCAACGTGATCCCAGGACACTGCAATATGAATCAGTTGCCAAGCCTCTGAATTTTGATTATGTGACCATAGGGATGCTGCCATGGTCATAAGTGTGAAAATGGATCATAACTCACTTTTTTTCAGTGTCATTGTAACTTTGAATGGTCACTAAATGAAATGTTGTAAGTTGAGGATTATCTGTACTGCAGTCATTTTTCTCATCCTTATCATTTTGTCTGTATAAATCAACAATTTCCCCCCAAAAGTCTTTCCATATCTTTGCCCCAAAACTTCACTGCCTTTTTTCCCCCCTTTTCTTTTAGGGACTCCATCACCCTCAGTAACGTGGTTGAAGGAAGAATCTCATGGTGAAGACATCCTCTGGATCAAATCGGATACTCCAGGTTATAAACTGGCCAGTTCCAATATGCAGCACAGTCTGATCTTATTGGATGTGGAAAAAACCTATAGTGGAAACTATACGTGTATTGTCTCCAATCAGGCTGGTCAGTCTATCTGTAGTGCTTCATTGGAAGTTTTAGATGGTAAGTCTCTCTGTCTCTGTCTGGCCTTCTATCTATTATCTACCATCCACTATCCATCCATCCATCCATCCATCCATCCATCCATCCATCCATCCATCATATCTATCTATCTATCTATCTATCTATCTATCTATCTATCTATCTATCTATCTATCTATCTATCTCCATCTGTTTATCTATCTATCCATATCTGTCCAGCCATATCTGTGTGTCTGTGTCTGTCTGTCTGTCTGTCTATCTATCTATCTATCTTTTTGTCATCTCTCATCTGTCTCTCTCTCTCTCTAGCTATCATCTATATCATTTAACTTTAATCTATCTATCTCTATCTATCTATCTATCTATCTATCTATCTATCTATCTATCTATCTATCATCTATCTATCTATCTATCTATCTATCTATCTATCTATCTATCTATCTATCTATCTATCTTTATGTCATCTCTCATCTCTCTCTCTCTATCTATCATCTATATCATTTATCTTTAATCTATCTATCTATCTATCTATCTATCTATCTATCTATCTATCTATCTATCTATCTATATCTCTATATCTTGATATTTTATTTGTCATCCATCCATCTATCATAAAAATTCAGCAATGAAACAGAGGCAGCAACCACACACAAAGATTCTTGCCTTGGAATCAGAGGTTTATTTATTCTAACAATTTAATACAGAAGAGACATATATATGAAACAGGTAAAAGCATAACAGTAATAATACACTTACACCAATAAGCCATTGCAATGGGGTTCAAAAGACATAGCAAGTCAAGAAGACAGCTGCGGCCACTGGGCCCTGTTCTGACATTTATCCACATCTTTTATACTTTTCTTCCAACGTCCACCCTCCTTTCATAATTTCACTTCCCTGTTCTTTTGCTGACCATCAGGTTTAAACATGTGTCCAGATATATCTGAAACCGTTCTGCACCTGCTACACTCAGTTCCTACATTTCCTTTGGTCGCAACCATTGTTTTCCAAACATACGTATGAAACTTCCTTCAGTTTCAAAAACATGTTCCAGTAACATTCTGACATTCTTACGAATATTTCCTTCGTACTTTTAAAATTTTCCATGCTTTGGTTCATAACTATGCCTTGGGGCTTCATCGATTCATATAAAACAGTAGGCCCTTATTTGGTTCTCACACATCCATCCATCCTTTCTCCATCCACCCCTCTACCTACATACACCTATCATGTCCTATACATACGGAAGACAGATGGGTTTGTGGGCAGGAGGAAGAGAATGGGAACGGAGGAGGAGGATGACAGTAACCATGGAGTCCTTGGTGCTCTCTGAGCATTATAGTTTTCTTGCCGACATTTCATTACCAAACTAGGTAACATCATCAGTGCTGCCTTCTTTTGCAGTGAAAGAGGCTGAATCTCTGACTCAGGAGCGTGTGATGGTGACAGAGGCCATCATGACATCAATTGGGTAAGCATGTCATGGCCTGGCCAGATATTAATGAAAACATATGATGCTCATAACATTATTATTTTAATTAATCCAGTACAAAAATCTTGAGTTCCCAATCCTTCACTTTGCTGAATTGCTGGGAACCAAAACCTAAGTCTCAAAGGACCCTTTTTTCCTGCTGGGGTATAAAATGCACTGTCGTTGAAGTTTCTTTAAAAGCACGTTTGCACTAACTTGCTGGTTGCAATTATGAAGACAGCAATGAAAGAAAAAGACTATGAATCATTTTAATCAGTGTTGCCCAGAGATGTATAGCCTATCTCTATTTGGGATGACATTGAAAGGCTGACTTGTTCAAAGATTATAACCAAGGGTGGGATTGTACCAGTTTGCACCTATTCACTAGAACCGGTTGTTAACATTCTAAGCAGTTGGGAGAACCGGTTGTTAGAAGGAATTACTGGGCTAATCCTGTAAGGAAGGCCGGAAGGAAACATTCTGGTGTTGCTTACAGAAACTGCCCCTCCGTTAACCCTTATTACACTCTTGAAAGGACTAGACTTCCTGTCTCTGGAACTTCTCTAGAGTTTTTTTCCCCTCCTTTGCTGGTACTTTGCTTGTGTGGAGGGACCATTCAAAGTTACAGTGGCACTGAAAAAAGGGACTTATGACCATTTTTCACACTTACAACTGTTGCAGCATCCCCACAGTCACGAGAGGCCAGGCGAGGAGATGCGTGCCTCCATGTGAGTGATGTTGAGTTGGCCACACCCATCCAATAACATGACCACCAAGCCATGTCCACCAAGCCACATGACCACCAAGCCGCACCTACCAATTAAGCCACGCCCACAGAACTGGTTGTTAAAAAAATTGAATCCCACTCCTGACTATAAGATAGTTGTGGTGATTTTAAAAAAAAAACATTGAAACACTTTAAAATGTTTTTTATTAATTATGCCATGGGATGCTGGAACAATTATTTGCTTAAATTATCCCTTTAGAGGATTCCTTCCTTCCTTCCTTCCTTCCTTCCTTCCTTCCTTCCTTCCTTCCTTCCTTCCTTCCTTCCTTCCTTCCTTCCTTCCTTCCTTCCTTCCTTTCTCCCTCCCTCCCCTTTCCCTTTCCTTTTTCTTGTTCCTTTCTTTCCCCTTTCCTTTATCCTTTTCCCTCTCCTCCCTTCCTTCCTTCCTCCTTCCTTCCTTCCCTCTCTCCCTTCCTTCTTTCCTCAATAAGCAATTAATGCTTACAGACAGCCCCACTGCCCTCTATCCACTTTGGCTTCCAGATTCAATATTGGTCAGGAAAAATGGCTAGGAAAAGAATGAGACTTGTTTTTCCTTTTTTTCAGAGCTCAAACTTCTGAAGTCAGAAAAGGTAGGAAAACCTATAAAAAGTTTAAATATGGTGATTTTGAAATGTGCAATATTTTCATGTAACTCTGGTTTCTATTTCATTGAGTCTTCTCTAATAATAATCAATCTTCCATTAAAAAGATAAATCTAAAATTTGTCTCTCACACTTTAGATTATTTCATTTTGTAATAATAAAACATAAATAATGGTTAGAGGTGAAGCATCTTTTGCTTGTTCAGATCTACAGAAGGGCTTTGGAAATTGTAGGTCTGTCCAGAGATGATATTACAAAATCTCTAAATCAGATCAACAGCGTAAACCCAACGTGGTCTTGGACATAAACTGAATCGGAATAAAGAGAATGATTTTTTTCAGAATCAAATCAATGATTCAAACTTTATATTTATATCCCACCTTTATTATTTTTACAAATAGCTCAAGATGACAAACATATCTAACATACCTTCCTCCTCCTATTATCCCCACAACAACAACCCTGTGAGATGGGTTGGGCTGAGAGAAAGGGACTGGCCCAAAGTTACCAAGCCAATTTTCATGCCTTTGCTGCAGTGCTACAACTCACTGTTTCCTGGTGATTGGCCCAATGTCATCCAGCTGGTTTTCATGCCTAAAATGGGACTACGGTTCCCATTCTCCTAGTGATTGGCCCAAAGTCACCTAGCTGGTTTTGAAGCCTAAGATGGGACTTGAACTCCCTGTCTCCTGGTGATTGGCCCACTGTCACCTAGCCAGCTTTCGTGCTTAATCGGGGACTAGAATTCAGCCTCTTCCATTTTCTAGCTTGATGCCTTCACCACTTACGTCTGTCTTGTCTGTGACCAAGCACCATGTTCTTTCTTCTTTACCAGGGGAGCACATGGGACGTGAAACAGTCCAGAGTCAGATTTCTCTAACCGAAGTGGGAACCGAGGAATTTCTGCAGAAACTGACATCTCAGATCACGGAAATTGTATCTGCAAAGATAAGTCAAGGTAATACCGGTTCAAGTGAACGAAATGCAGGAAAACACTTGTAAATATTGGGTTTGAGGCTGTAAGTTTGAGACAGGACTATTGGGGACGGGGAGGGAAAATTACCTGAGTGGACGTTAAATCAAATTGATAGACAGGGATATAAGGCCAAAATTTGTTACCTTGTTAGAACAATCCCTTAGATTTGCAATGAGAAATGTTTGCTTGCGAGCACAGAGATGATCAAGAAACCGGTGGCAAAGCCATATAATCAGAGGTGGGATTCAGCTGGTTCGGCCTGATTTAACTGGATGTTAAATTTACATTTGGTTTGCCGAACTGGTAGTTGAACCAACTGGCTGGCCCTCCCCTCCCCTGCCTTCCCCTCCCCTCCCAGGAGTCTCCACGCTGCCCATTTTGGATGCAGGTAAGTGCAGGGTCTGCACAGAGGGCAAAAAATGGACTGAATTAGATGTTCTGGAAGTCCGGAAAGGAGCCTGTTTCCGGCTTCCAGAGCCGAGGGGAGCCAGTTTTCACCCTCCCAGAGGCCTGAGGGAAGCCTCCAGACTCTGGGAAAGGCAAAAAAATGGCCCTCCCGGAAGTTCTGGTAGGCCAGGCGCACCATGGCCACGCCCACCCCGCAATCACCCAGCAGAGAACCAATTGCTGGGATTTTTGAGTCCCAATCCTGCCTATAATGAAACAATTGAGGGAACTGGGGATGTCTACTTGGATGAAGAAAAGGACCAGGGACGACATGACAGCGTTTTCCACTATTTGAGGGGGCCAACCTATTCTCCAAAGCATTTAAACGCAGGATAAGAAATAATGGATGAAACTCTTCAAGGAGAGAAGCAACCTGGAATTCAAGAGGAATTTCCTGATGGTGAGAACAATTAATCGGTGGAAGGACTTGCCTCCAGAAATTGTGGGTGCTGCATCATTGGAGTTTTTCAAGAAAAGATTAGACAGCCACTTGTCTGAAATCTTATAGGGTTTGCGCAGGGTTGTACTAGAAGACCCCCAAGGTCCCTTCCAACGGCTCTTTTATCATGCATGTTGTACATAGAGACCCCAATTGAACGCAACATTTCTGTTGGTAAGTAGAACAGATGTTGTGAATTTTGTCCCATTTTACAACCTTTCTTGCCATAGTTGTTAAGTGAAGTATTGCAGTTGTTAAGTTAGTGACATGGTTGTTAAGTGAATCTGTCTCCCCCCCTTGACTTTGCTTGTCAGAAGGTCACAAAAGGGGATCACATGATTCCAGGACATTGCAACCGTCATAAATATAAAACATTTGCCAATCGTCTGAGTTTTGGTCATATGACCAAGGGGTCATTGCAACATTTGTAAGTGTGAAAAGTGGTCTAAGTCACTTGTTTCGTTGCTCTTGCAATCAGATTAGAAGTGGAAGAAACCTGGGAGGTTTTCTAGTGTACCCCCCTGCCCAAGCAGGAGACCCTATACCTGTGATGGCGAACCTATGGCATGCGTGCCGGAAGCGGTACACAGAGCCATTTCTGCCGGCACGTGAGCCGTCGCCCGGAAGAGATGCACTGCGCATGCACGCAAGCCTCCTGCCAGCCAGCAGATTGTCTGCTATTTGCCATGCAGGTGCAGGGGGCAGGGCGCACATGGGAGATGCGTGCACGTGCAGGGCGCATGCATGGGGGTGCATGCGCATATGCTGAGGCCCGCATGCCAGGGGCAGGGGGTTGCGCGCACATTGCATCATGGGTGCAGGCAACCGTGTGCGTGCGCACTCACACACACTTTCGGCACGCAAGGACAAAAAGGTTAGCCATCACTGCCCTATACCATTTCAGACAAATGGCTCTCCAGTCTCCTCTTAAAAGCCCCCAGTGATGGTGCACCCACAATTTCTGGAGAAAAGCCGTTCCGCTGGTTAATTATTCTCACAGTTAGAAAGTTTCTCCTTAATTCCAGGTTGCTTCTCTCCTTGATTATTTTTCATCCATTTTCTTCTTGTCTTGCTTACTGGCGCTTTGCAACTTGGAATGGTCACGGAGTGAACTGTGGCAAGTCAAGGACTACCTGTGTTCTTTACTTAATTCTTTGCTGAGAACTTCCTTCAATAGCCTATAAATCTGGAGAAAGTCTGGCATGTCTACAGGACAGAAATTGGGAAGGCTGAACAAAATACACCTGAGCATGTTTTAAGATTGGAATTGTTCAAAAGGATGGCATGCCTCCCCGACAACAGTTTTTATTCCCTTTCCCTTCCATTTCAGCTTCCCTCCGAGTTCCTGGGGCTGACAGTGACGATGAATCAAAAACACCATCGGCGTCTCCGCGGCACGGCAGGTCCAGACCTTCCTCCACTGCTCAGGAATCTTCCTCCGAATCCGATGAAGGGGACGCAAGGGGAGAGGTAGGGCATCTGCAAAGTTCATGCAAGTTTTCCCATCGGGAGAAAAATAAGACTCTAGTTTGGAGTGAATCTGAGAAATGATTGGTGGGATCCTTGGTGCTCTCTGAGCTTGGTGGTTTTCCTTGCAGACATTTCATGACCCAACGGGGGAACATCATCGATGCTGGAAAGGAGGGGAATTGTAGGGAGAAGAGGAGGAGCAGGAAGAGGAAGAGAATAGGGACAAGCCCTGTGAGTCCTTGGTGCTCTCTGAGTTTGGTTGTTTCATTGCAGACATTTCATTACCAAATTAGGCCACATCGTCAACGCTAGAAGGGAGGAAGATTTGTTCTCTCTTTTATAGCCTAGCCTCCTCTAGAACTGATGGTGTAACCTAGTTTGCTAATGAAACATCTACATAAAAACAATTAAGGTCAGTTTTCAAGGACCTCCCAGTCCTGCTCCTCCCTGAAAACCCTCCTTCCTTGTAGCACTGATGATGTTACCTAGATGGGTCATGAAACGTCTGCCAGGAAAAACCAAGCTCAGAGAGCAGTGGTCCCCACCTTTACAGATTGGTGGCCCACTGGGGTGGGGAGAGGGGCACTGGGCCACCCAAGTATTGAGCTCAACTTGTGCAGTTCAACTTGCGCAGACTGGTGCACAGGCATATATGCACCCAGTCATATGCACCAGCCCTCCGCTAGCATGGTCCGGTTCCAAAAAGGCCGTGATGTGGTAATGGCCCCTGGCCCGCGAGAGGACCCTTAGTTCAATCCTGAGCTGCAAATATTTTCTTCTACTATGACCCCTGATCTAATGCAATGGTTGTTGGAGAGCAATCCTCCCACTGGAAAGAGGGCTGAAGCAAGGAATTAGCCTGGATTAATTCATCATCATCATCATCAAACACAAGAGGCTAAGTATGACCCTCTTAAATGCCTTGATACCTTATCTGGTTGTTCCCAGGTGAAAGCTGCCAGTCTATGCAGATTCCTGTATTATAGGTAGAATACAATAAAGTAGTCAGCTTGAGCTCTGCCTGTGTGCGTCTGATTGTTTGCACCTGACAACCGTTTCTGAACTAACCTCAGGAATAAAGTATTTATCCTGTTCTGTTTTGTTCTGTTCTGTTCTAGTCTAGTCTAGTCTATTCCTACTCTAGTCTAATCTAGTCCAGTCCAGTCCATTCCCTGTTCTCTATTCCATTCCATCTGGATTCTCTATTGATTTGATGTATTCAATTCAATTCATTCTTCTCTTCATAGATTTTTGACATCTACATGGTCATTGCTGACTATAACCCAATGGGGGCAGACCGTGAAACCATCACTCTGAAGGAAGGGCAATACGTGGAGGTTTTAGACTCTGCTCATCCTTTGAAGTGGCTGGTCAGGACGAAACCCACCAAGTCAAGCCCATCGAGACAAGGTTGGGTTTCTCCAGCCTATTTGGATAAGAAGTTAAAGGTGAGACTTATAAATAGTTGGGTTTCTTTTTCTTCTTCTTTCAAAATTGCTTAATCTTATGCCTCTGGTCTCTAGGTTACCATGAATAATTACCCAGCAGTTACTGGGTAATAATTACTTCTACCCAGCAGTTTCAGTAAAGAATTACTATAGTTCATGTATAAAGTACAAGAAGTTCTGAATTTATAACCATTCATTTAGTGACCATTCGAAGTTACAATAGCACTGAAAAGTGACTTATGGATGTTTTTCACACTTACAACCATTACAGCATCCCCATGGTCACATGATTTAAATTCAGTTGCTTAGCAACTGGCTCATATTTATGACAGTTGATTGTCCCGGGGTCATTGTGTTTCCTTCTTTGACGCAGCCTGTGTGGAAGAAGAAGGAAAACAAGGGAAATGTGCATTTCAGGAGAGCAGGGAAGAAAAAATTTAGACATTAAGCACCAGATCCATAGAAGCGGTGGGGAGGGTGTGTCTACCCCACTACACAAGGCCTAATATGCAGACTGTGGAAAGATGGTGGCAGGGTGGTGTAAGATTCAGGCAGGACACCATATATTGAATGCAAAAAGTTGCGTACAGGAACATCTGAACGTAATAGGGGCTAGAGTCCCTCCTAAGTCAAGATGGAAGCTCCCAGGCTGCCGCTATAACCCAGCTACTTTCTATCCTTTGCACCTTGGCTGGAAGACTCGAAAGCTATCTTAAGGACATCCCTTCCTGGTAGATACTAGATCATAAAATCCTAAGGCTGGAAGGGGCCTTGGAGGTCTTCTAGCCCAATTCCTTGCCCAAGGCTGAAATCCTTAAATGCTGTTTTTTTTTTTTCCAAATATTAGCTCTCTGCAGAGTGGGGTATACCGGATGTTCCAGAGTTCCATGGAGAATCTGTTTCCGAGGATGAATATCGGAAGAAATTAAGGTGAGCTTGGTGAAAATTCTTCCTATTGGAGCAAACTTCTTCTCTGTCTGAAGGGCTGTGTCCTACTCTTATAGCTGGTGTAAAAGAATCATTTCATAAAATCACAGCATGGGAAGGAACTTAGAGGTCATCGTGTATAAACCCCACCATGTGCAGCATCCATTGGACCAGAGCATTTTGAAGGAGGCTTTGTGGTATCCGAACATCTAGATTCAATCACAGTTTTGTTTCATCTAGCATCCACCTTGTGAACTCTCATGTTTCCTCTTTCCATTGTGTATTCAAAATAAACAGTGATGTGTATTTGTGTGTCATGTATATATGTGTGTTATGTATGTATATGGGTAGATATATACTTTCTTTTGAGAGCAGGCAACAAAATTTCATTTTTAACGTATGCCAGTGTGCTCACCGTAAAAAATGACAATAAAGATGATCTTGTGATCTTTCCAGCTGGCTTCCCATCAGCAAAGTCATTGGGGAAGCCGGCAGGGAATCTCATGAGTCACTTCTGTAAGTCACTCCTGCCTCTTTGTTATCCCAGAAGCTCCCAGGGTAACAACGTGGGCAGGGGCCCCTCTGCCGGTTTGCATTTCTGGCACATAGCAGCATCTACCTGCCACAAGTAGATACAGGTAGTCCTCCATAGTTCATTTAGTGACCATTCAAAGTTACAAAGGCACTGAAAAAAGTGACTTATGACCATTTATCACACTTAACGACCGTTGCAGAAACCCCATGGACACATGATCAAAATTCAGATACTTGGCAGCTGACACATATTTATGACAGTTGTGGTGTCCCAGGGTCACGATCCCCTTTTGTGACAATTTGACAAGCAAAATCAATGAGGAATCCAGATTCACATCACAATCGTGTTATTGCAGAGATTCACTTAACAATTGTGGCAAGAGTAGTTGTAAAATGGGGCAAAATTAACTTAATAACTGTCTCGCTTAGCAACGGAAATTTTAGACTTGATTGTGGTCATACGTCAAGGACTACCTTGTACTTTCATGCTTATCTGTTGAATTTTAGAATGAATTTCCCTGATGGTCACCTTCAAAGGATGGGATGTGTTTTCATGAATTTTCACTCGTTTTTCTGTTTCTGCTTCCTTTTTAGCCTTATCATTCAAGACCTGCTGGGCACAGAAGAGGAATATGTCAAGGATCTTCAATTCCTCCAAACACACCACATCCAGTTCACCGAGACTTGTCCTGCTGTTCCTGTTGCTGTATCCAACCAGAAGCCTGTTATTTTCAGAAATATTACTGACATAACACATTTTCATTCCAAGTACGTAGATCTATAACAGCCAAACGGCTTTTAAAGAACGAAATATACTAAAAAAGTGGTTTAATAAGAAGGCCTGCATCCCTGTGTGCCGCTATCCACTCAAGCAAAGTTTTATAAAACCATGTCTTCTGATATATTAGCCACATTATTATTATTTTGCTTTATAGGTAGTCCTTGATTTATGACCACCATTGAGCCCCAAATGTTTGTTACTCAGTGAGACATTTGTTAAGTGAGTTTTGCCCCATTTTACAACCTTTCTTGCCACAGTCGTTAAGTGAATCACCGCAGTAGTTCTGTTACTGATATGGTTGTGAAGTGAATGACTTCCCCTATTTGGTCGCAAAAGGGGATCACGTGACACCAGGACATTGCATACGTCATAAATATGAGCCAGTTGTCAAGCGTTCTTAATTTTCATCACATGACGCTGGGGATGCTTCAACAGTCGTAAGTGTGAAAAATGGTCATAAATCACTTTTTTCAGTACCATTATAACTTTGAATTGCCACTAAATGAACTGTTGTAAATTGAGGACTACCTGTACTGAGGCTACCGGGTCTAATTTTTTCCTTGCACTGAGATCATTTAAGTGTAGGGCCTTTTCAATGTTGGCACCCAGAATCTTGTTTCCCGGAAAAGCAACGTATCTTTTCTTTGTTTCTCTCACTCTGTTGTCTTAAGGACTTGTTTTCAGGTTGTTTACAGGGTTCATGTGAATGGCAGAAATAAAAACAGGTTGAGTTTTGAGTTCTGGTCTGCCATTTTGACTTTTTTTTAACTCTCTGGATTTTTTTAAAAAAGCATTTGGACAGGGCGAGTTGGATGGCGTTTAACTACTGTTAAGTTGAATGACAAAGGATGCTTTAGCTGGGAAGAAAGCCAGGAATTGGAAGATCATCCAATCACAGGGCTGGAAGGCACTTTAGAGGTCTTTTAGTCCACCCCACTGCCCACATCCAGTTCTCATGCTCCTTTCTACTTTTTTCCCCGCAGCACCTTCTTCCCAGAGCTTCAGAAGTGTGATACGGATGATGACGTGGCCATGTGCTTCCTTAAAAATGAAACTGAATTTGACAAATACATCACCTATTTGGTGGGCCGAGTTCAAGCTGAGTCCATTGTGGTCAGCAAAGCAGTCCAGGAATTTTATAAGGTGAGGGCACCCTCAACTGGAAGAGTCTTCTGTTGGACATTTCACCCACATGAAAAGTAATGACCCAGAATTCTTTGGAAATAGTCCTATATTTGTACATCAAGCGTATATTATACCTTGGTGAACCAGTTTGCTCTAGTAGTGAAGGCACCAGGCTAGAAACCAGGAAATGGTGAGTTCTAGTACCATTTTAGGCATAAAAGCCAGCTGGGTGACCTTGGCTCAATCACCAGGTGATGGTGAATGTCAGGGCTCCAACAAATCCCCTAAGGTGGCAGTTCTAGCCCCACCTTAAGCATGAAAGCTGTCTGGATGCCTCTGTGCTAATCGCCAGGTGATGGTGAATTGTAGTCTTGCCTTAGGCATGAAAGCCAATTGGTTAATTTTAAGCCAGTCCTTCACTCTCAGGCCATCCCACTTCACATGGTTGTTATTGTTGTGAGGAAAATAGGTGGAGGAAGAAATTATTCGGTATGTGTGCCATCTTGAGATTATTATTTTTTAAAGGTGACATAAAAATAAAGGATTATGCATCTTTATAGCAAGCCAGAGCAATATATGGATAAGATCATTCTATTTGTATGGTGCTGAAATGCTCCTAATGAAGAAAGTCGCTTCTTTATTAGAACAATAATAGGAAAATTCAGCGTGAAACATAGAATAATTGTGTAGTCTGTAAAGGAATGAAGGACTTTCTGGGATGGTAAGCAAACTGGATTAATAAACCCTTTACTATTATGTTTCTCTCCCTCCAGAGATACACAGAAGGGACGTTGGCCAGTGAGGATCCTTCCCTGCCGCCGATACTCCCTCTCCAACACTATCTAGAGAGACCCATAAACCGGATCCAGAAATATCAAACAGCAATCAAGGTTAGGAGCGTAGGTTTTAGTCACTTTTTAGTTGGTAGCGCAACAACAGGGTCTCACATTGCTGGTGCACGATTTTACAGCCAATTTTGCCGTGGTTGGTAAGTGAATCATGGCAGTTGCTGTGTGAATCATGTGATCATTAAGCGAATCCAACTTTCTTCTTTGACTTTTTCCACCGTTGTTAAATGAATCATGGCAGTTGTTAAGTGAATCATGTGGTTGTTAAGCAAATCTGGCTTCCTGCTTTGATTTTGCTGGTCAGAAAGAAGCAAGCTGCTGGTCACAAATGATAATCACATGACTCCAAGATATTGTAACTGTCATAAATACATGCCGATTGCCAAGCTCCCGAATTTTGATCATGTCACTGAGAGGATGCAATGATGGTCATCACTACGAGGATGACTTGCTTTTTTTCAGTGTGGTTGGAACAATGAGCAATTTTAACTGAATTGTTGTAAATTGAGGATTACTTGTACAGGTTGTCTCCAGTGGCAGTTGGGACTTTGGTTGTTGTTGCTAAACCATGCAGGGTAAGATGTATGGGAGTTGTGCATGAATGCTCTTGGTGGGTACTAGGGAGTGCAGGTCAGTTAGTAGACAGAGGGGGAGGAGAAGGAAGGGGTGGAGGGAAGGGAGAGGCAGGGATGGAGGGAGGGGAGGAAGGAAGGAAGGAAGGAAGGAAGGAAGGAAGGAAGGAAGGAAGGAAGGAAGGAAGGAAGGAAGGAAGGAAGGAAGGAAAGAGAAGAGGGGGAAGAAGGATGAGGGGGAGGAAGGGGGAAATGAGAGAAGGTAGAAAATGGGAGGATGGAGGAAGGAAGGAGTAAAAGAAGGAGAAAAACGGTGGGGTCAGAGCTCCCTGAGCTTGGCAGATTTTTTTACAAATGTCTCGTGACCGTCTCTATAATATCAATGTTAGAAGGGAGTGAGGTTTGTGGGGAGGAGGGGGAGGAGGAAGAGGAAGACTACTGTGGGGTCCTTGGTACTCTCTGAGCTTGGTGGTTTTCTTGCAGATGTTTTGTTACCAAGCTTGATAATATCATCCATACTAGAAGAGAGTGGCTTTCCCAGTCAACGTTGGTGGAAGTGGTCGTGACCCTAACCCTAACATTAACCCTAACCCTTGATAGTCGATCCTTCCTTCCTGAGATATGATCCAGATTCAAATTGTGAGGCCTATCTAACCAATTAAAATTGACTTTTCTTCCCTGACATATAACAGTTTCACTGCATTAAATTGAAGGGAGTGAATAATCCCATTCCAAAGAGAATTAAAAGTAATCTGAGCTCTTAATAAACTGCTAGTCCATCTGTTTCTCTCTCTTTCTCCTTCCTTCCTTCCTTCCTTCCTTCCTTCCTTCCTTCCTTCCTTCCTTCCTTCCTTCCTCCCTCCCTTTTTCCCTTCCTTTCCACTTCAACCACATTTCTGCTGCACGTATTCGTCTAAATACAGAGGAGACAAACGATACTTTTCCTTGTGTTCATAGGACATGATCCGAAACAAAGCAAGGAACTCTCAAAACTGCGCCCTTCTGGAACAGGCCTACGCCATTGTTTCTGCACTCAACAGGCGAGCAGAAAACAACCTTCATATTTCTCTCATTGAGAACTACCCTGGAACTCTGGAAATATTAGGAGAACCTATCCGCCAGGTAAATGAAAGCTAGGCGTCTCGTTCACACATCGGCCTGCTAAGTTTCTTCCTCTTTCTGCTGAACCCCAAAATATGTTTTTCAGTTTGACCCTGTTGATTTGGGGTGGATATGTTCTTTTATCAAATCGTAATCAGCTGCTCAAAGTCACATGACTGTGAGATTTAAAAGCTAGTTTGGTCTAATGGTTAAGGAACCAGGCGAGAAACAAGAGGTCCGTAGGTTCTAGTCCCACCTTATGTACAACTTCGGGCCAATCATCAGGAGTTGGTAAGTTCTAGTTCCACCCTAGCATGAAAACCTGGTGGGTTACTATCGGCCAGTCACCAGGAGATAATGAGTTCTAGTCCCACCTTCGGCAGGAAGGCCAGCTGGGTGACTTTGGGGCAATCACCAGGTGTTGGTGAATTGTAGTCCTGCCTTAGGTATGAAAGTTGGTTTAGTAACTTTGGGCCAATCCTTCTCTCTCAGCCCGGCCCACCTCATAGGGTTGTTGTTATGGGGAAAATAGGAGGAGAAGGTGTGTTGCATATGTTCGCCCTGTGAGTTATTTCTTCTTTGCAAAGAGGAAATTAGACTTAAAAATCCTTCCTTTCTTTTCAACAATTCTTGACGATTTGTAACAAATAACTCAAACTCTAATTATGACTGGAGATAAAGTCTGTTGCTCCAAAGGGCAGATCCAGAAGCAAAGGGTCAAAATTCTCACTAGATTATAATAGAACTTTCTGATGATGTGACTTATAAAGCCCGTGGAACTCCCTGCCACGTTTTGCTATTTTTTTTTTTCCCAGGGACAGTTCATTGTGTGGGAAGGTGCTCCGGGGGCACGTATGGCTTGGAAAGGACATAAGCGCCACGCCTTCCTCTTCAAGGGTTACCTGCTCGTGTGCAAGCCAAAACGAGACACGAAGATGGATACTTACAGCTATCTGTTCAAGAACATGATGAAGGTTGAATATCCCCTACCTAAAGGGTTGTCTTTCTCTGGCTACTTTTTGGTATCTAACTAAAATGAGGTTAAGCTATCAGAACAATACTGAATTATCCACTGATGTACCTTGAGAGGTTCAAATCTCACAGCAATGCAGCAGGTTGGATCTGGGGTTGAAAGGCATTAGGCTAGAAACTGGGAGATTGTGATTTCTAATTCTGCCTTAGGCATGAAAGTGTGTGGGTGACTTTCGGGGAATTGACAGAAGAGAGTGAGTTCTAATTTAGGCATAAAAGCCAGCTGAGAGATTTTGGGTTAGTCCCTCTCTCTCAGCTCAGCCCATCTGAAAGGGTTGTTGTGAAAATAAGGAGGAAGTATTAGGTACGTTTGCCACCTTGAGATATTTGTAAAAATAATAAAGATGGGAGATGCATGGATGGATGGATGGATGGGCGGGCAGATTGACTGACTTACTGACTGACTGACTGACTACTATACAGGTAGTCCTCAATTTACGACCACAACTGAGTCCCAAATTTCCATTGCTAATCAAGACAACTGTTAAGTGAGTTTTGCCCCATTTTATAACCTTTCTTGCCACCGTTGTTAAGTGAATCCCTGCTGTTCTTAACTTAGTCACACAATTGATAGAGTGAACCTGCAACTGTTAGGAATCCATGCTAGTTGCCAAGCATCTAATTTTGATCATGTGACTAGCGATGCTGCAATGATCACGGGTGAGAAAAATGGCCCTATCCTAAGTCACTTCTTTCACTGCTATTATAATTTTAGACGGTCACTAAACAAACGGTTGTAAGTCAAGGACTACCTCTATAAGGACGTAAGACGTACTGCAAATGCGTGCCTGATGTTGGCCTGACTTGTAACCTTGGTTTTTGGTTGCTCAGCTATCTCACATTGATGTGAATGACATGATCGAAGGCGATGACCGGGCGTTTGAGATCTGGCACGAACGGGAAGATTCGGTCCGGAAGTATCTCTTCCAGGCACGCACCGTTATCATCAAAAACTCATGGGTGAAAGAGATCTGTAGTATTCAGCAACGGATCAGTCTTCCCGTATGGGGTGAGTAGAACTCAAGACTTCAGTTCTTCAAATTTATTTATTTTTTTGCTACTTTTGCATGCAGTGCTTCTCTCCGAAGACTAGAACTCTATCGTCTCCTAGTGAATATCAAATCTGATTTTTTTTCCTGCTTCAGATCCGCCTGATTTTGAAGAGGAACTGGCAGATTGTACAGCAGAACTTGGTGAAACAGTCAAGCTAGCATGCCGAGTCACAGGAACCCCCAAACCGGGCATCACCTGGTATAAAGGTAAAAACCAGCCTCAGTTTCCCCCAGATTAAGGTCAGAAAGAAGTGGTAAATTTTTGAGCAGGGAGACTACTGGTAGTCCTCAATTTATAACCCCAACTGAGTCCAAAATTTATGTGGTTAAACGAGACATTTGTTAAATGAGTTTTGCTCCATTTTATGACCTCTCTTGCCACAGATGTTAAGCAAATCACCACAACTGTTAAGTTAGTATTTATTTATTTATTTATTTTTATTTATTTATTTGATTTGTTAATTGCTTACAAGATAATAGGTATAAGTATATACATAGTTATGAATACATGAAATGGGTACATATAAGAAAAATAAAAGAAACAATAGGACAGAGACGGTAGGCACATTTTTGCGCTTATGGCACGCCCCCTACAGACCTCTCAGGAAAGGGGTGAGGTCAATAGTAGACAGTCTAAGGCTAAAGTTTTGGGGGTTTGGGGAAGAAACCACAAAGTCAGGTAGAGTATTCGAACATTGACCACTCTGTGGCTGAAGTCGTATTTCCTGCAATCAAGTTTGGTACGGTTAACCTTGAGTTTGTATCTATTGTGTGCTCTGGTGTTGTTATGTTTGAAGCTGAAGTATTCATTGACAGGTAAGACATCGCAATGTATGATTTTATATACCATACTTAGATCAGACCGAAGACGGCATAGTTCTAGGTGTTCTAGGTCTAGAATTTCAAGTCTGGTGGCATAAGGTATTCTGCAATGAGTAGAGGAGTGGAGAACTCTTCTTGTGAAATATTTCTGGACTTTCTCAATTGTGCTAATATCAGATACGTAATGTGGGTTCCAGACTGATGAGCTGTATTCGAGTATTGATCTAGCAAATGTTTTGTATGCTCTAGTTAGTAGTGTGATATTACCAGAGAAAAAGCTACGTATGATTAGGTTAACAACTCTTAATGCCTTTTTGGCTATGTAGTTACAGTGGGCTCTAGCACTTAGATCATTAGAGATGAGCCCTTTACAGAGCTTGGATCATCAACAAGGTCTTGACTATTCAGCCTGTATTTTATTTTCTGATTTTTTTGCCAATATGTAGGACAGAGCATTTATTTGTTGAGATTTGATGTTCCATTTGCTTGACCATTCTGATACATAGTCCAGATCTTTTTGAAGGGTCGCAGTATTTTCTGTGGTGTTGAATAGCTTTACATCATCAGCGAAGAGACCACAGCTGCTCTTAATATATCTTCCCTATTTGCTTGTCAGAAGGTCACAAAAGGGTATCAGATGACCTCAGGATACTTTGACCATCATAAATATGAGTCAGTTGCCAAGACTCAGAATTTTGATCATGTAACCCGGGGGGGGGGGGATGCTGAAATAGTCGTAAGTGTGAAAAACAGTCATGAGTTACTTTTTTCAGTGCCGTTGTCTCTTTGAACGGTCACTAAATTAAATTCTGTAAGTTGAGGACTGCCCATAAAGCCTTGTTGACTAATTTACCAGTTATGCAGTCATGATAGATAAATATTTTCTTTAATATTGTTTCTGCTTATCACTTCTCGATGGTACTTGTTGATGGTCTAATGTACAGGTAGTCCTCGACTTACGACCATAATCGAGCACAAAATTTCTCTTGCTAAGGTAAACATTTGTTGGGAGTTTTGCTCCATTTTACGACCATTCTTGCCACCATTGTTAAATCACTGCTGTTGTCAATGTTGAACCACTGTTGTTGTCAATTTAGTAACGTGGTTGTTAAATGAATCTGGCTTTCCCCATTGACTCTGCTTGTCAGGTCACAAAAAATGATCACATGATCCTCCCTCCCCCCATGACACTGCGACCCTTGTAAATATGAACCAGTTGCCAAGCGCCTGAATTTTGGTCATGTGACCATGAGAGTGCTGCAGTGGTCGTAAGTGTGAAAAACAGTCATAAGTCCTTTTTTTCAGCACCGTTGTAACTTAGAACGGTCACTAAGTAAACTATTGTAAGTCAAGGACTGCCTTTATATAGTGTATGCTAAGGTTAACATGAACGTATCTTTTTTTTAATAAAGTTTTATTAAGTAAATTATTAAAAACATTAGATGTGGTGTAATCATCCCAACAATCCTGTTTATCATGCATATTATGGCATAAAATACATATTTTATATATATTTGTACATTTATACATCTATACATTTATACAATGTTTTCTGATTCCAATCATCCATTCTGCCAACCCTATTCTCTTTTGATTCTAGATCCTTCTTTTTTCCCACCATTGATAGAATTTATCCCATACTTTATCGTATTCTATCTTGTCTATCCCTTTCATTTCCAAAGTTAATTTATCCATCTCAGCAAATGCCCATTTCTTTTTTATTACATCACTTTCATCGGGAATTTCTTTGTCTTTCCATTTTTGAGCAAAGGCTAACCTTGCTGCCATAATCACATGTATTATTTAATAGATCTCCTCTTGGTTGTATTTTTCTTTGCTCAGGTATTTTCCCACGTCATTATAGTTGTGCTTTTAAAGTTGTAGCAATGTTTGACAGAATCTCATCTGCCATCATCAGGCTTCTGTATTGTGTCAATATAGAGCAATACAGAACGGTACAGAAGCCTGATGATGGCAGATGAGATTCTGCCGAAATGTTGCTACAACTTTAAAAGCACAACTACAATGACGTGGGAAAATACCCGAACAAAGCTGAATACCATATATGTAAGTACCCACGAAAACTTAAGAATATATATATATATATATATATATATATATATACATATATACATACACAATTATATATATAATTATATATATATATAATTATATATATACAGTCCTTGATCATCCATTGAGTGACCATTCAAAGTAACAATGGCGCAGAGTAAAGTGATTTATGCCTGGTCCTCGCATTTATAACCATCGCAGCATGGAATTGTCAAAATTTGGGCACTTGGCAACCAGCTTGCTTTTTTAATGGCTGCAATGTCCTGGGCTCATACAATGACCATTGGGGACCTTCCCAGCTGGCTTCCAGCAAGCAAAGTGAATAGAAGAAGCTGGCTTCTCTTAATGACCATGTGATTCACTTAACGATGGCAGGGATTCCCTGAATATCCATGGCAAAAGAAAGAAATAAAGGTTGTAAAATTGGTCCCAACTCACGTAACGACTACATTCCTTAATGAGGTGCATTCTAGTCATAAATCAAGGATTACCTGTTGTTAAAATAAATAAAGGGAATCCGTTTTACAATCCTATTTAACTCTGAATCCAGCCCTGTGTTCACCAAAGGCTGCCTTTTGCTTTGCAGATGGGAAGCCAGTCGAAGTGGATCCTCACCACATCATCATCGAAGATCCTGATGGATCCTGCACATTGATCCTTGATAATCTGACCGGAGTGGATTCAGGGCAATATCTGTGCTATGCATCTAGTCCAGCTGGCAGTGCCAGCACCCTTGGGAAAATTCTCGTCCAAGGTACAAGCACTACACAAAGACACACGCACAGGAAACCTTGAAAGTCCAGAGAGAAGTACCTAGCATCTTTCATCACTCCACATACTGGTCCTACTCCCACAAGGAGCATCCAATCAGCTAGCAGGGCTTTTGGGGTGTGATGAGAAAACAAAGGAAGAGGTGGTTGTTACACAACACAACAAAATGCATCACATGAGAGTCCCTACAAAACAACTGTGCAAAGGAAGAAAAGATAATAAACCCACTTTAAAAATGGGACCAAAAAAAAAAAGAGAATTGTATTCTCTCTAAGGTTTGACGGAGGAGGTATTGATATAATGAGGGCCAGTCTGGTCTAGTGATGAAGGTACCAGGCTAGAAACGAGGAGATTGTGAATTCTAGTCCCATCTCAGACAGGAAAGTTGGCTGGCTGTCTTTGGGCCAGTCACCAGGAGACTGGGAGTTCTAGTCCAGCATTGTCACCAAAGCCAGCTGGGTGACTTTGGTCCATTTGCTTTTCCGTCTCAGAAACAAGGTTGGTGTTGTGGAGAAAACAGGAGGAGGGAGGTATATAGGACATGTTCTCTGCCTTGAGTGATTTGTAAAAACAATAAAGGTGGGATGTAAACAAACATAAACAAACAAACGTCTCTTGGATGTACCATGTTTCTGGATGCAATGGGGGTTTAGAAGCGTATTTAAGTTACTCCTCTCTCTTTTCACAAAGCTTACAACCTCCTCATGGTATATTTTAATTTCCAGTGCCTCCTCGGTTTGTGAACAAGATGAAACACGCCTATTATGCCAGTGGCGAAGATGCACAGTTTACTTGCACCATTGAAGGAGCACCATACCCCCAAATCAGGTAAGGGAACAATCAAGCCCTTGCTCCGTAGCCTTTTTGAACAGGACTTTCTAGCCTACAAAGGCTTTTTTTTATGGGAAGTCCTCTACTTACAATCACAGTTGGGACCTGAATTTTTGTGGCTAGACCAGACGGTTGTTAAACAAATTGTCCCTGATTTTATGACCTTTTTCTCCAGGGTTGTTAAAAGAATCATTGCAGTTGCTAAATGAATCACACTGCTGTTAAGCGAATCTGACTTCCTCCATTTAATTGCTTGTTAGAAATTGGAAGGTCACAAATGGTGATCATGTGATCTCCAGGCCCTGCAACTGTCATAATCATCCTGCTGGTTGCCAAAAGCCTGAATTTTGATCATGTAACCGTGGGAACATTACAATGATCATAAGGGTTAGGATCAGTCGTAAATTACCTTTTTCAGTGCTGTTGCAACTTTGAAGGGTGGTTAAGGAACGGTTGTAAATTGAGGACTGCCTGTAGGTTCTGAAAGCTGTTTTCAAAAGAGGAGGAGAACCATGTAGAGATAATAATTATTGTTGCTTCCAATTTTTACTTTTTCATGTCTTACTGTGTCCTACTCTGTGAATAGATAAGACGCAAAAGAGTAAAAACCTGTATTTTTTGTATTTATCACTGGGAAATTGGGTGAAGTTGGCCAAACCGGCCCCCCAATATATCAATGCCCTCTTCTGTAAATCTGTATTTTCTTCCTTTCCCTCTCTTCCCCTCCTTCCTTCCTTCCTTCCTTCCTTCCTTCCTTCCTTCCTTCCTTCCTTCCTTCCTTCCTTCCTTCCCTTTTCCTTCCTTCCCTCCCTCCCCCTCCCTTCCTTTCCTCTTCTCTTTTCCCCCCCTCCTCATTCCAGGTGGTATAAAGATGGGAACCTCCTCACCGATCCAAACAAACACCAGAGCTTCAGTGAGCCACGAAGTGGCGTGATTGTCCTGGTTATCAAAAATGCCTGTGAGGATGACGAAGGTCTCTATGAGTGCGAGGTGAGTTTCTCTGTCTCTTTTTTTCTTACGTTGTTATGAGACAGGAACTTCTCCATAAAATATCTGGGCCAAAGACCCACCGCTCATCTGCTGGGCAAATCCGGCTGTTCTGTTAAGACATCCTGAGCAGGGATGGCATCCGGCCGGTATAACTCCCGGTTGTGTTGCTCTGCATCGTGTGCGAGTCGCGCGAGTCGCGCGAGTGCAATTTACGACCTGCTGAGCTGCCCGGACAGCTGAACAGCGCTGCGTGCAAGTACGCAGCGGTTGAAGTAGCACTTTTTTTCCTGCTTTTTCAACCGCAGCTGTGTCATGCAAAGCAGCTGCGGTTGAAAACACAGGAAATAAAGGTCAGGTAAGAGCCCAGGCAGGCGGGTAGGCCAAAACAGCAGCAGACATAGAACCGGTTCTATGCCTGCTTTCTGTTTGCTGCTTTTCATAGCAACCAGTTCTACAGAAGTGGACAGAACCAGTAGAATCCCACCCCTGATCCTGAGTTGTCTAAGTCCAACTTACACAAACAAGTGTTGGAAGGAAAATCCTTTTGGCTCAGTTCCAAGCTGGGAAAAAGACACTGGAATAAAATGGAGGCTGGAGGCCGATTGGAAGGAAAGGACCATTGATTGGTGAACAGAACCACATAGACAGCGTGCAGTTCTGGGTCAGCTGAACAACTGGCTTTTCTTGAACATGGACTTTTATACAGTTTTTATAGCATTTTGTAATCTTTTTCTTTTTCCCCCTCTTTCCATTGTAAATCTTTACAGGGCAGATAAAACATTATTTTATACAGCATAATTCTAATTTATCCCATTTCCATATGGACACATAAATATCTTTTAACAAATTTCTCATTATTCCTCTTTACTCTTATTCAGTTACATTTCTTTTCTATATTTACCTATTTTATAGTCATCATATTTATATTTCCCTCCGACTTGTTTACAATTATTCTCATCTGACATTCCTCCAAGGTTTTATTAATTCTCAATCAAACATAAACACACAAAACACAAAAACATAAAACTTCTTTTTAGAAAGTGGCTTGGCCCCAGATTTACCTCTCTTTATACAGACTTCAATTAAATTCATGCTCATCTTATATACCATTACCTATCTTATTTACCATTCTATATCTTCTATATAACTTCTCCCCGCTTTTCACTCTTCTTAATTCTATTTTATTTATTTCATCTTACTTTAAATCATTATACTTGTATCTTTTGTCCATTCTTTTCCAATTATCCATTTATCTCATTCTCTATAATAATAATAAAAAAAAGATTTCTTCTGGAATCACTAATCGAAGTATGATGCCTTTCTATCGTTCCCCTAAATTGACATTTAAAATAACACCTAGATCCCAGTCTGATTCTGCTTAGTGCATTCTACCTACTAAATTTTAAGAAAAAGAGAGGCAGCATTTTGTAACCTGGAAGCTTGCTTTGTTTGTTTTTATTATTTGATCGGTTTTACTTGTTTCACAAAGGCTCGTGAGGGGTTTAATTATTACTTCCTTGATCTTAATCCTGTAAGGCATCTGTAATTGATTTTATCCTCTTATCTATTGCCTCTGACCTGCCTTTCATAATCGACCAATATTGTCTCCACAATTCTTAAGGAGTGTCCTCCCTATCTCTAATCTTAATTGTGAAAGATGTTTGTGAATAAATTGACCCAGTCTTTCTGAATAGATTACCAAATCCGCATTTCTAAAAGCTGGTCTCCTCAGTTTCTGCTTGGGGAAAGGAGACTGAGGCATGTTTCTCCATTTCTCCCTTTTGGGGAATATAATATTCTTTTAATATTCCCCCAAATATTTCATTCTTCTAGGAGGGTGGGTGGGTGCTGACTTTCTTCACAAGCTAACAAAAACCAACCAAATAAGGAATCACCAAGAACATTCCCATCAACACCGACAGGGTAAACACTGATGATGTTACTTAGTTGGGTCATGAAACGCCAAGAAAACCACCAAGCTGAATGGATTTTTTTTCAGTGCCTTTAGAACTTTGAAAGATCACTAAACAAACTGTTGTAAGTCGAGGACTACCTGTAACTGGTGCAAGCCAGTTAAAATGAGGTACAACTTAGAAGTAAAGATAAATTAATCAATAATTAACTAATGGAATAGATTTCCTCTTGCAATTGTGGGTGCTCCATCACTGGAGGTTTTCAAAAATAGACTGGACTACCATTTGACCGGGATAGCAGTAGCACTTAGACTTATATATCACTTCACCGTGCTTTATAGCCCTCTCTAAGAGGTTGACAGATTCAGCGTCTTGCCCCCAAGGATCTGGGTCCTCATTTTACTGACCTTGGAAGGACAGAAGACTGAGTCAACCTTGAGCCGGGTGATATTCGAACTCTCAAATTGCAGGCGGTTCACAATCAGCAGAATTAATTGCAGTGCTGCATTCTAACCACTCCGCCACCATGGCTCATACGGTATAAGTTCTCCTGCTTTGAACCGGGTTTGGACTAGAAGACCTCTGAGGTCCCTTCTGGAGCTATGATTCTATGTCCTACACAAAGTGATTCCTTATACAGGTAGTCCTCAACTTACAACCATTCATTTACTGACTGTTCAAAGTTACAAGGGCACTGAAAAAAGTAACGTATGGCTATTTTTCACACCATTGTAGCATCCCCAGAGATATGTGGTCAAAATTCAGGCGCATGGCAACTAACTCATTTATGCGGTGTCCCGGGGCCATGTGATCCCCTTTTGATAAACCAAGTCAATGGGAAAGCCAGATTCACTTAAGAACCAGGTCACTAACTGAACAAATGCAGGGATTCACCTAACAACTGTGGCAAGCAAGGTCATCAAATGGGGCAAAACTCATTTGACAAATGTCTCAATCACACAAATGTTGGGCTCGATTGTGGTTGTAAGTCGAGGACTTTCTGTATAGATTTGAGAAGAAGTTGGTTTTTCTTTGTCATCTGAAATCCACACACGCTCTAACTGGCGTTGTCAACTTGTCTTCAGTTAATAAACAGGTTGGGGACCGCGAAGGGAGGCGCTCACCTTTACCGTCAAACTGCAACAGCCTTGGCTCCGGAGAAGAGACCCGAGCAAGCAATCACAATAGAAGGTAGGGCCTTTTGATCTGCTCTCTCACAAGGGGCTTAATTCAGGGTGGCTAATGGTGGCCAATTAAGGACCGAATGGCTGCATCTCTCAGAAGATGTGTCATTCCTGTTTGATGTTGGGACTGGGTTAGCGATTGTGTTTGCGTTGTTGTTGTTTTGTGGTGGAAGAGATCCAGGTCTCTTCCTGCTCAGGCAGAGGTTTGGACTAGAAAATCTCCAAGATCCTCTTATTCTATGTTCTATCTAGACTGATTGCAGGTCACCTCAGGGTGGTGCATCCACAGAAAAATCACCTAGTAAGACTACGCAAGTTGAAAAGAACACTATCAGTTGTTCAGCACCCACAACAGTGGTGTGATCCAGATGAAGAACTTCTTATAATTATTCAAATTTTATTTTATGATCCCACACAAATCTGCTCTCCTAGGTTAGCAGTAACTAAGGTTCTTCTTCTGTTCAGATCTTAAATTGGATGAAATAGAATTTGTATATACAATATTTTTTATTTATATCCTGCCTTTATTATTTTTACAAATAATACTTTCTTCCTCAACAACAACCCTGTGAGGTGGGTTGAGTTGAGAGAGAGAGAGAGAGAGAGAGAGAGGGACTGAGCCAAGTTACTCAGCCGGACCAAGAAGAAGGGCCTTCTCCATGGTGGCTTCTTCCCTGTTACTTGAAGAACCATCTTTTCCCAGTTACGTGCACCTGAACCCCTGGAGTGGAGAGCTGGAGATGCTATGGGCTCCCTCTCTTGAGGAGGTCCATTTGGTGGGTCCCAGAAGAAGGGCCTTCTCCATGGTGGCTCCATCCCTGTTATTTGAAAGACTGTCTTTTCCCAATTACATTTCACTCACCCCACTGGAGCAATGAGGAAGGGGATATTACTGGTTCCTTATCTTAAGAGGATCCATTTGGTAGGAGCCAGAAGAAGGTTAGCAAAAGCTAAGGTTCTTCTTCTGTTCAGATCTTAAATTGGATGAAATAGAATTTGTATGGTGACTTCCTCCCATCTTCCTCCCATCTTCTCCCAGTCATATCCATCCAATCTACCAGAGCAGGGAGGAAGGAGGTCCGTTTGGTGGGACCCAGGAGAAGGGCCATCTCTGTCATGGCTCCCTCACGGTTATTTGAGGAACCGTCTTTTCCCGGTCATATCCACCCAACCCACCAGAACAGGGAGATGTCCATATGGTAGGACCTGAGGGAGGTCCATATGGTAGGACCTTCTCAATGGTGGCTCCCTCTCTAGGGAACATCATCCATGTGAAGATAGATACCAATAGATACAGATGATAACATCTACCAAGTCTTCTACTGAATTGAGAGTATCTTTTTTTTTAGTGATTGTGAAATGCAGGTTGTATGACCTACCACACACAGTCTAATCATGCAGTGGACACAGTAGGTTCTTGAGTTTCTAGTATTACTAATTCGGGGCGGGGGTGGTTAGGATTTGCTTCTGCGACAAATGTGGAATTAAATTATTTGCGAAGGGTAAAGTATTCTTGATATTGTGAAATTGGGTGTTTGCAAAGGGTGGAGGGGACACCTGAACTGTGATATTGTCATGTACTTGACTTACGCATGTACAGCAGAGGTTACGAAACAATGGCATCACAACGTGGCATCATTTGGACATTTTCAAGGTTTGTGTTGGCTGCCACTAGTAGGTGATTCACAATTATCCTTGGCAATGAGGAAGCGTGGTTTAAAAATAATTCCTTTCTTTTCAGCTGACAGTTTGTTAGAGGTCTCACACTGATATTTATTTGCACCCCGCTATTATTCCTTTTATAAATAAGGCAGAGGACATATCTGATACATTTTCCTTCTCCGATTTCCCCAAACAACCCTGTGAGCTAGATTGGGCTGGAAAAGAACCTTTCATACCTAACACAGAACTAGAGCTCACCGTCTCCTAGTAAATGGTTGAAAGTCATCCAGCCTGCTTTCTTGGCTAAGGCGGGTCTAGAACTCACCATCTTCTGGTGAGTGGCCCCAAATCCCCCATCTGGCTGTCCTGGTTCATGTGGAACTAGGAAACGGTTCCTGGGTGATTGATCCAAAACCACTTAGCAGGCTTTCATGCCTAAGGAGGAATTAGAACTCACAATCTTCTGCTTTCTATCTGGTGATCACTAGACCAACCTGACTATTTCAGATAAAATAATTCATTGTATTTAGGAAATGAATCTTTTTAACTGAGTCTGTTTTTGTAGTTTATGCTTGAACCGGACATTCGTCTGAAATCTTATAGGGTTTTCCTCTTGGGTTTGGAGGTCCCTTCCAACTCTGATCCTGTTATTTTATGTGGCAAGTCTGATTCCTGAAAACGTTATTTTTTTTCACTTGCAGTGACTAAACTGGAAATTTAAATTTATTTATTTATCTATATATACAGTATAAAAGTGAAATACCACTCAAGCATCATCACAAAATCTCCAGAACTATAAAGCTTACAAACCTGAAATCTGGCACGTATGTTCCTCTTGGCTTCTAGGGGCTCACTAAGGAAGGATTTTTCAAAGTGACCATCAGAGCATTCGTATTTCCTAAATTATTCTTAACACGCTCTGATGCTAAGGAGTTCTACTCCCCCTCCCCACCTGAAAAGAAATCTCTTCCAAATGCAAAACAGAGGAGATGAGTTTCAGTTTCAGAGCACCAAGCAGCTTTAGTACAGAACAGTTGAGCTAAGCCACGCCCAGGCTCCTTGCTGTCTCCTCACTCACACAGAAAATACTGCTTCAAGTTTCCATGTTTCAGTTTCCAAACAGTCCTCAATTCTCTCACACACTGACAGGATGCTAGCCGGATGAATACAATGGATGCTGGTAGGCAGTGGCGCATTTTTTTCCCCTTATTTTCCTCCCCAAAACTAACCGGATCACATAGTTTCATAGCAAAGCACGGGTATAGAGCTAGTATATTATACAAATTATAATTTAATTTTAATTTAAAATACAGTTCCTTGTAAATTTCTTATCCGTGTTTTAGAAAGATGCCTGCGTTCTTCTAATAATACTCTGTGATGGAATTAATTGAAAATTTCTTTTAAAAGTGACCTGTGGTTTTGTAAATTAAGAGATCAATAAATATTGGTGTAATTTGGATGCCTGTACCATTGAAATGGCATTTTGCTTTTGAAGGGGAAATGGACAGGAAAGATAATAAAGCCAGTTTGAATACCATCTTCTCTGCTTATTGAAGAATTTAATTTTGTTTTGTTGCGTCTCATCGGCCTATATTATTTGAATTTTGCTAGCCTATCATATTAATTGCTAAAGGTTGGAGCAATCAAACTCCAGAGCTTTTAACCTGCTTTGCAACGCTCAGTGAGGTTAAAATATCAGAAGCATCGTTTCTTTTTTTGAAAGGGTTCTAAAAATGTAAAAAATGGCTAGCACAATGCTATTTTTTTTTGGTTATAATTCGGATTGAGTAAATCCCTAGATTCTCTGTTACAAGGCCACATAAACCTTTTACTTTTTTAAGAAAGCAAATGAGGTTAAAAAATTGCAGCGTGATAAAGTGAATTTTATTCCTCCTAGGACATGTGGAACACAGTTTTATTAAAGCAAGTCTTACAAACTGGTTTATTTTAATGCACTTAAGAAATTCATAGAGAAGGAATGAAAATGCTCAGATTTCTTGCAATTCTGGAGCTGATTTGTTAAATGAAAAAGTTTGCTGAGCTTTGTCTATTTGTGTCAGAAGCCTCACAATTAAAATAAGACATACTATGTTTATATGACATAAAATTTAAAATATAAGATTAAAATACAGGCAGTCTTTGACTTATGACCACAATTGAGCCCATAATTTCTGTTGCTCAGGGAGACGTTAAGTGAGTTTTGCCCCATTTTACGATCTTGCTTGCCACAGTTGTTAAGTGGATCACTGCTAATGTTAAGTGATTAACATAGCTGTTAAGTGAATCTGGCTTCCCCATTGACTTTGCTTCTCAAAAGGTCACAAACGGGGATCACATGACCCTGGGGCACTGCAACCGTCATAAATATGAGACAGTTGCCAAGAATCTGAATTTTGATCAGGTGGCTTTGGAAGGGCTAGAAGAGTCATAAATGTGACAAATGATTATAAGTCTGTAAACATTATTATAATATATTATAATAATATATTATTATATTTATAATATATTATTAGAAGTGTTGTAAACATTGATTACAAGCTCTGTAAAGGACCTTGGAATACTCATCTCCATTGATCTAAGTGCTAGAGCCCACTGTAACTACATAGCCAAAAAGGCATTAAGAGTTGTTAACCTAATCCTACGTAGCGTTTTCTCTGGTAATATCACAGTAGTAACTAGAGCATACAAAACATTTGCTAGACCTATACTCGAATACAGCTCATCAGTTTGGAACCCACATTACGTATCTGATATTAGCATAGTTGAGAAGTCCAGAAATGTTTCACAAGAAGAGTTCTCCACTCCTCTACTCGTTGCAGAATACCTTATGCCACCAGACTCGAAATTCTAGACCTAGAAAACCTTGAATTACGCCGTCTTCGGTCTGATTTAAGCATGGTATATAAAATCATACATTGCAATGTCCTACCTGTCAATGAATACTTCAGCTTCAACCATAACAACACAAGAGCACACAACAGATACAAACTCAAGGTTAATCGCACCAAACTTGATTGCAGGAAATACGACTTCAGCCACAGAGTGGTCAATGTCTGGAATACTCTACCCGACTCTGTGGTTTCTTCCCCAAACCCCAAAAACTTTAACCTAGATTGTCTACTATTGACCTCACCCCTTTCCTAAGAGGTCTGTAGGGGACGTGCATAAGCACACCAATGTGCCTACCGTCCCTGTCCTATTGTTTCTTTTATTTTTCTTATATGTACCCATTTCATGTATTCATAACTATGTACATATATACCTATTACCTTGTAAGCGATTGACAAATAAAATAAATAAAAGTCACTTTTTCAGTGCCATTGTAACTTTGAGTGGTCGTTAAATAAACTGTTCTAAGTTAAGGACTATCTGTATATACAAATTAAATAGATCTTGCTCCCAAAATGTAGGAAATCAAAGCTTTTTTTTTTTTGAGTTGATGGTTATACAACGTTTGATTCCTTTCAAACATTGTATTTTTCCCATGATATGTTATTTTTGCTCACAAATGTGAGATCTGGCAGATTGCAAGTCCAGGGAAACCCCATGTCATATAGGTAGCCCTCGACTTACAACCATTCGTTTAGTGACCATCCCAAGTTACAATGGCACTGAAGAAAGTGACTTACAACCAGCCCTCGTTCTTATGACTGTCATAACATCTTCACAGTCATGTGATCAAAATTTGGGCATTTGACAACTGGCATGTACTTACGATGGTTGCAGTGTCCTGGGGACATCTGATCCCCTTCTGCGACCTTCTGAGAAGCAAAGTCAGTGGAGGAGCGAGATTCATTTAACAACTACGTGATTCGCTTAACAACCATGGAAATTCACTTCACAACTGGAGCAAAAATAAAGATAATAAAATTGGGTCATATTCATGTAACAACTGCCTCACTTAGAGAAGAATACTCTAGTCTCAACTGTGGTCGTAAGTCGAGGGCTACCTGTATTTAAGAATGAGTGGAACGTTACTGAAAAAAATAATCATGAAAAAAATAATCAGGTCCTATTCAGCATAATAATCCACTAAATCCTGGTGTTTGGCTTTGCTTAGTTTCTGTTTCGGAAACATACACTATACACTAAGTATAATAAAACTAAGATAGAGTTTATCAGTGGCCAGTTTCAACCCTTATAAAAATTTGGAATATTTTATTCAACCTGTTTTGCTTTCATCTAAAATAATACCAGGACTATTGAGATTTTCTTACAGGTTTTACAGTGTTTCCTAAAACCCAGCATCCTTGTTAAGGAGTTTAAAAAGTCAAGGTGTTATCCTTGATAGGGCAATCAAAGCATTTTTATTTATTTTGCATTTGTAAAAAGGAACAGGGTTTCAGTGAGGTGGTCATGACCAATAAATTGATTCTCCCCCGTCCCGCCACACCCCACAGAGATATCCCAGTTTTTAAGTGCCTTTCTGGCCCAAACAGGAGAATTTGAATGTATCCTATCGAACATGATTTAAACGGAGACATTATTTGCATACAGGTAGTCCTCAGCTTATCATTTAACAGTCCATTTAGTGACCATTCAAAGTTACAGAGGCACTGAAAAAAAGTTATGTAAGAGCGTTTTTCACATTAAGACCATTGCAGCAATCCCCATGATCATGTGATCAAATTCGGACGCTTGGCAACTAACTCATATTTATGACAGTTGCAGTGTCCAGGGGTGTGTGTGTGTGTCATGTGATTCCACTTTGGTGATCTTGTGACGAACAAAGTCAATGGGGAAGCCAGATTCATTTAACAACCATGTGGGTATCTTAACCACTGCAGTGATTCCCTTAATAATTGTGGGAAGAAAGGTCATAACGAAAGGCAAAATCCATGGAGGAACTGTTTCGCTTAAACAACAGAAATGTTGGGCTCAATTGTGGTTGTAAGTTGAGGATTACCTGTATTTGTATATTCAACTTGGCCTTTATTTTCCTGCTATCTATCCTGCTTTTTTTAAAAAAAACAAAACAACACACACTTTTTTTCTGCCTGTAAAGTTAGCAGAGTTAACTTTAGTGGGTTCACTTGAGCCTCTCAGTTTCCAGGTTCTTCGAGCTACACACAGTTCATTTAGTGATCATTTGAAGTTATGATGGCACTGAAAAAAGAGACTTATGAGCGTTTTCATAATTATGACCATTGCAGCAACTGGCTCATAGTTATTACAGTTGCAATTTCCCAGAGTCACGTGATCCCCTTTTGCAAACTTCTGATCAGCAATGGGGAATGGGGAAGCGAGGTTCACTTAACGACCATGTTATTAACTCATCACCTGCAGTGATTCTGGCAAGAAACATTGTAAAATTGTCACTTAGCAAATGTTTCATTTAGCAAGAGAAGTATTGAGCCCAATTTTGGTTGTAAATTGAGGACTACCTGTTACCCCCATTTTGAAAGGTATTATAGCGTGCTGTCTTCTTTTTTCAGAAAAATAATTCTAGCAGTTGTTAAAATCGTTGCTTTGGCTTTACTGCAAAGACATGGAAAAGACCTTGATAGAAAGTCCTCAATTAATATACTAATGGCATGTTTAAAAGACACACAACGCAACGCCTTTTTTCACAATGGCAAATGTCTGAATGGAAATGCTTTTGAAGCAGATGAAAATCTAATGTGGAAAGCAACTGGGACATAATGACAGGTAGTCCTCGACTTACAGCTGTGCATTTAGCAACAGGTCCTCGTACTAATGACCATTGCAGCCTCCTCGCAATCACGTGGTCCAAATTTGGCACTTGGCAACCCGATCACAATTTGCAAAATCAATGGGAAAAGCCGGATTTGCTTAACAATTGCGGTGATTCACTTAGCAACTGTGGCAAAAAAATGTTGTAAAATCAGGTGTGATTTGTTTAACAACCGCCTAATTCAGCAAACAAAATCATGGGTTGTAAGTCGAGGACTACCGGAATGCCAAATCAACAATTGTAATATAGGTGCCCTGACGTATTAGTGAAGCAGCCTTGTATTGTGATCCACAAATCACTTAAGATGCTGATTATTTATTGTTTATTTCTTGCTTAGTATGATCTTTCCTTTCCTTTCCTTTCCTTTCCTTTCCTTTCCTTTCCTTTCCTTTCCTTTCCTTTCCTTTCCTTTCCTTCCTTCCTTCCTTCCTTCCTTCCTTCCTTCCTTCCTGCTCCACTTTGTGCTTCCTTAACAAGTAGACTTGCACAACAAAAATGAAATCTACCAATTTGGGGTCAGGACGCTGCATACCAAGTCACGAAACAAACACAAGGTTTCCAATTTGAACCGTTTCACATTCAATACAGATAGTCCTCAACTTAAAACCATTTGTTTAGTGACTGTTCAAAATTACAACAGCTCTGAAAAAAATAACTTATGACTGTTTTCCACATGGCCATTACAGCATCCTTATGGTCACATGATCAGAATTTGAACCCTTGGCAACTGATTCGTATTTATGACAGTGGCATTGTCCTGAGATAGAGTGATCCCCTTCTGACAAGCAAAGTTAATGGGGAAGCCAGATTCACTTATTAATCATGTCACTAACTTAAAAACTGCAATTCACTTAACAACTGTGAAAAAGATGGTCATAAAATGAAGCAAAACTCTTTGCCATAACAATTTAACACTTAACATTTGTTTTGCTTGGCAACATAAATTTCGGACTGAATTATGGTCGTAAATTGAGGACTACCTGTACTATGAGTATAAAACATTTATTTCATACTTAACATAAGCCATTTCCATCATTTTAGGGAAATTTGGAGCTGCAGAATGATGGGAAATCCCTTCAGATGCCAAATCTCCCTGTGTTCCACTCCTGCTACAGATAGTCCTCTATTTACGACCATTCGCTTAGCAACCGTTCAAAGTTACAACGGCTCTGACAAAAGTGACTTATAATTGCTCCTAGGACCCTCCCCTCACAGCATCCGAATTCACATGATCACAGTTGGGATCCTTAGCAATTGACTCATATTTATGACGGTTGCAGTGTCCTGGGGTCCCATGATTAGCATTTGCCATCTTCTGGCAAGCAAAGTCAATAGGGGAAAGACAGATTCACTTAACAACCATGTGTTTTGCTTAGCAACTATGGTGGTTAGCTTACCAGTGCAGTAAAAATGGTCATAAAATTGGATGCAACTCACTTAACAACCACCTCACTCAGTGACAGACATTCCGGTCCCAATTGTGGTCATTAGTTGAGGGCTACCTGTCTGTAACTCAAAATGTTTTCTTTTTAGTCCAACCCAGTTAAATTTAACCCATTTATCCCTTTAAGATTGGAAATCAGCTTCTAACTAGGTTTAAGAGAGTGCAAATGTTCAGCCATCGTCAGCTTAAGTGATTTGTGGATTTAATTATGCCATTTTGCTAAAATTGGTTGCAATCTTGGAAAAAACAATCGTGGGATGGTGTTGATTTTTATTTTTCCTCTCAATTCTTTCCACTCCAGGTTTTTAAATTTCTTTTATTTGCATAACAAATTTAATGTGATTGTGAGCTTCTGCCTTTTTTTTAACACCATGCTGTTCATACTGTTTTCTTTGTAGTCACTGAACAAGAAACTAAAGTGCCTAAGAAAACCATCATCATGTAAGTCATATATATGCATATATATCTCTATATATACATAAATTAGCATTTATGTTGTGCTGTGCTGCCTCTCTGCATGTCTCCATTATCAATCTATACAGGAGATCCTTGACTTACAACCTTTCATTTAACCCTTCATTCTAAGTTACAGCATCACTGAAAACAGTGACTTATGACCATTGCAGCATCCCCATGATCACATGATCAGAATTTTGGGACTCAGCAGTTGGCATGTAAGTTACGAAGGTTGCAGCATCCCAAGGTCACACGGTCCCCATCTGCAACCTTCTGATAAGCCAAGTCTGTGAGGGGGAATCTGGATTCCCTTAACGACGACCTGACTCATTTCACAACTGCAATTATTTGCTTAACAACCATGGCAAAAGAAAGGTTGCAGTCTACAACTGCAGCAAAAGTAAAGGTCATAAAATTTGGCGTGACTCACTGAGCGCCCTCACTTAGCAATCAAAGTGCCAGTCTCAGTTGTGATTGTAAGGCAAGGACTACCAGTATTTATTGACTGCAAAATTGTTTCTTAACATCCTATCAGGTCTAGCGGCATTTTGGGGGAGTTGGGATAAAAATAGGCCAGGGGACAAAACCACTCGAGGTGTGATTGTCTATATTGCAATCTTCCTGTGATATGATCCAGATTCAAATTGTGAGGCCTATCTAACCAATTAAAATTGACTTTTCTTCCCTGACATATAACAGTTTCATTGCATTAAATTGAAGGGAGTGAATAATCCCATTCCGAAGAGAATTAAAAGTAATCTGAGCTCTTAATAATCTATTAACTGCTAGTCCATCTGTTTCTCTCCCTTCCTTCCTTCCTTCCTTCCTTCCTTCCTTCCTTCCTTCCTTCCTTCCTTCCTTCCTTCCTTCCTTCTCTCCCTCCATTTTTTCCTTCCTTCCTTCCTTTCTCATTCATTCATTCTTTCATTATTTTCTTCTTTCTTTCCTCCTTCTACTTTTTCCTTCCTTCCTTCCATCCTTCCTCCACTTTTCCTTCTTTCCTTCCTTCCTTGTTCATTCTTTCCTTCCTTCCTTTCCTCCCTCCACTTTTTCCTTCTTTCCTTCCTCCATTCCTCCCTTCCTTCCTATTTTTCCTTCCTTCCTGGAAGAAGACAATCCAGGACCATCTTGTATCTGGGAGTCAAGATGGCGTCTATTAGCATACAGTCTTTAAGACATGCACCAAAAATATAGTTGCAGTTTGCCCTCTTGACTTCTTCTGACCCTAACCTCCAGATGTCAAAACCTCGGATACAGCTATTAACACAATCTGTCCTTTTCTTGTCGTGCTGGCAAATTCATTGGAAGCAAAGAAATTCTGGAATTGTTCTTAGGGTTAAGATAGGAGGAAGATCAGGTCGGTGTCTTCATCACAACTAACTTTCAACAAGGATTGTTTGAACCTCTCATTCTCAGTCTTGATGCTTCTTTTGCTTAGGTTGCTAACTAAATAATGCCATATTCCAACTGCATATGGTTCCCTGCTGCTTTTTAAAATTTGATTGCAAAAAGGATATCCCCTTTTTGTTGAGAATATTTTGAGCTGCAGCGTATAAGCAAAATTTACAACGGCACCGAAAAAGTGACTTAAGACCGTTTTTCGCACCGACAACCAACACAGCATCCCCATAGTCACGTGACCAAAATTCAGATGCTTGGCAACTGACTCGTATTTATGATGGTTGCAGTGTCCCAAGGTCATGTGATCCCTTTTGTCACCTAACAAACAGTCAGTGAGGAAGCCAGGTTAACAACTGTGTTATTAACTTAACAACTGCAGTGATTCATTTAACAACTGTGGCAAGATAGGTAGTCAAAAAGGGGTAAAATTCACTTAACAACTGTCTCACTTGGTAGTAGGAATTTTGTACTTAATTGGGGTTCATAAGTCGAGGACTCCTCCTTACAGCAAGACTTCTTCAGGTTGTTTTCTAAACTCGAGCCCCAAATAGTCTGTATGCTGGGGTGAGATGCAGATATTTTTACTACCGGTTCTCTGAGCGTGGCTAGGTGGGCATGGCTAGGTATGCGTGGCCATGTGACTGGGTGGGCGTGACTTCTTCTCTCTTTTTTTGTAGCAACCCCCCCCACTCCATTTTTTTGCTTCCGTTTTTGCTCCCCTAAGGCCTAGGAGGCAAAAAAACGGAGCAGAGGGAGGGGCATGCACATAAGACAGTGAGGGGGATCCCAGCACAGCTGATCGTTGGAACAGCTGATTGTTGGAACAGCTGATTGTCAGGAGGAAAAAAGAAAGAAAGAAAGAAATACCAGTTCAGCCGAACCAGTAGCTGTTTTTTTATTGCTGGTTCGGCCAAACAATAGCATTTTTTATTACCAGTTCGCGCGAACCGGGCTGAACCAGGAGAATACCACCACTGTCTATATGAGACTTGAGGAATTATATAATTTTTCCTTCTTCCTGCCTCCAATTTAGAAAAAATACTCTATTGAAATGTGAACTGGGTTGTTTTCTTGCAGACTGTTCATGACAAACTAGGTAACGTCATTAGTCTATCACTGAGGATGCAACTTAATTAGGTCATGAAACGACTGCAAGAAAACAATCAAGTTCAAAGAGCACCAAAGACTCCACAGTTCAATCCTGAGCTTAAAATATTCTCTTCTAACTGTTAAAATAGTTCAGGAAGGTTTATTTTTTCTATATAGAAAAAAATTTCAGGGAAAGGGAATTGAGATTTCCAAAATGGAGTGGTGAGAATAAAAAAAAAATCCTTTCAAACATTAATTTTTGCATGCCCCCAGAGCTCACAAAACTAACCCTGCTGTGCTTCATTTTTACATTAACCTGTGATGTAATATGCATTCCCATGGTTTGGGAATCAGGGAACATTTTAAAGGGTAGGATCCTTGATCCTCTCTGGGCTCGGTAGTTTTCTTGCAGACGTTACATGACCCTTCTAGGGAACGTCATTAGTGCTAGAAGGAAGAGGGATTGTGGAGACGAGGAGGACGATGACGGCAACAAGGAGGAAAAGGAGGAGGAGGAGGAGGAGGAAAAAGAGGAGGAAAAATAGAAGGAGGAGGAGGAGGAAGAGGAGGACAAGGATAAGGAGGAAAAGTAATAGGAAAAAGAGGAGGAGGAGGAGGAGGAGGAGGAGGAGGAGGAGGAGGACAAGGAGGAGGAAAAGTAGGAGGAAAAATAGAAGGAGGAAGAGGAGGAGGAAGACAATGACTGTGGGTCCTTGGTGCTCTCTGGGCTCACTTGTTTTCTTACATACCTTTCATGAGCAAACTAGGTAAAATCATCAGTGCTAGAAGGGACTGGGGTTCTGGCTCCTAGCACTGGTGATATTACCTGGTTTGGTCATGAAACGTCTGTAAGAAAACAAGTGAGCTCAGAGAGCACCAAGAACCCCACAGTCCTCTTCCTCTTCAGGTCATGAGAAGTCTGCAAAACATCCCCAAGCTCAGAGAGACAAGGATGCCCTCAGTTCAAATCTGAGCTACAAGTACTCTCTTCTACCGACCTTTCTCACCCAACCCCAATTCCAACATTTTCACCATCAGAGAGGAAACCATCACTACCGTTGTGAAAAACCCGAGAACCAAAAGAAAGCCATCTCCTGCCCGTCCATCTTCCAGCTACGCTCCTCGATCTCCGGGCTCAGAGTTTGCAACATCAGAGCCAATTTACATCAGCAAGATTAGGCAACCCGGTCCGAGGCACGATCCCGAAGGAGTGGGGAAGACCGCCATTCCTACTGTTTTTGTGAGGGACCCTCAGGAGAGGCAAGGAGCTCCAGGCAGGAGTATCAGTATAGAAACCCCTCTGGAAGAACAGCGTAAATGGGTAGAAGTGGAAGAAATCATTGAGTTTAATGTGCAGAAACCAACCCTGATGTCAAGGAAGAGAGGCGCATCTCCTGCGCGACCAGAGAAGGAGGAATTTACGTCAGGTTATCCTTGGCCCACCACAAGATCCAGGCCTTCTTCTGAAGATGACCCAAACGTGAATAATTCCAACAACAAAAGAGTCGAGCAGGTCGAATCTCCCATCTCCCAAGATGTTCAAAGATCTTCAGGGCCATCGGGTAACCAAAACGAAAGTTCTCGCGTGGAGCTAGAAGGAAAGGCACATCTTCATGAATCCAGGAGCTGGACTGACTCATCTGGGACTACCACGGTTGAAACATCTCAGGCGGGCCTTCAGCTCCCCCAAGTTGAGGACTATGTTGTGGAGGAATCCTCTCCAGAAGACGAGACTCTTCCAGATAAAAAAGTGACAGTAGATTACCCCGATCGGGGAGACCTCTCTGATCTTGGCAACCGTGAAGTCAAAATCCTTACCCGGAATGGGAAAGCATTAACTTTGGAGGACCTTGAAGATTATGTCCCTGAAGAAGGAGAGACTTACAGGTGCAGCCGTCTTAATTCCGAAGAAGATAAACCTTGCGAGATAGCCGTTCTCCAGACCGAGATCAACAAACCCACCATTGGGAAACCAGTATTACTGAATGTCGGAAGACTTGTGTCTTCTAAACCCAGCCAAACCTTCTTCAGCAATTTTGAAGGCCATCAACCTGGAAGTATCTTCATGTCGGCGTCCAGAGTGACCGAGATGCAACCTAGAGATCCTACCAACGTCTCTTTTCAGATTGGCGACTCCCACCGGCCAACTTTCTGCACGCAGGTCCAGCTGTCCCCAGAGAGTGGCGCATCCAATTTCAAAACCGAAGTGTCCACCCGAAGCTACAGCACTGCTGTGGGAGAGACGGTCACGTTCCGCATCAAGAAGGACGATCCTTCCCAAAGTTAATGAGAAATTCAGGCCAGATCTCTTAACCATGATGAACATTTTTTTTAAAAAAAAATTACCATCGACCTCAGCAACAATCAGTGCCTTTATGGGAGGGGGAAATGAGAATACAAATGGAGAAACTACAATTAAAAAATAAAATCCTAGAAAACGCTGATGTGCCATGAAATCGATCTTTTGCAAGGGAACACTTCTGTCAGTACAATCTATAGAATGTAATCTTTGATTTGTATTTTTTTTTTCCGTTTTGTATTTTTAAAAAAAGCACACCATTCCATTGTAAGGCATTGAGGTGCAGTAGAACCAGAACAACGTTTAGTGAGACGAGATTATTAAATCATGGTTACTTTCTCTTGAAACAGTGATAGGAAACTGCCTTTTTAAAAAATTTACCAAAAAAGGCAATTCAGAATTTAACAATTCCAATTCATTTATTTTGCAACTTCTGAAGAGATTTAATGAGATATAGCACAAGTAGTCCTTGACTTACAACGGCTTATTTAGTGACCATTCAAAGTTACAGCGGCACTGAAAAAAGTGGCTCATGACCCATTTTTCCCAGTTACGCCCATTGCTACATCGCCGAGGTCATATGATCAAAATTTGGATACTTGGCACCTGGTTCACATTTAGTGAGTGTTCTGGAGTCACGCAGTCCTCTTTTGCGACCTTATGACGAGCAAAGACAGCGGGGAAGTCAGATTCGCTTAACAAAAGTGTTACTAATTTAACAACTGCAGTGATTCACTTAAGAGTGATGGCAAGAAAGATCATAGAATGAGGCAAAATTCACTTAGCGACAGAAACTTTGGGCTCATTTGTGGTCATAAGTCAAGGACTACTTGTATTCTATTGCAGGAGTTATGAGAATTATTTTATTGAATCCATCTTACTCCCACTGACAGAAGTGATACTACCATCAGCTTAAATGCAGACAATAAATTCACTTAAGGGACCTTTGGTTTGTATTTTGATTTTTGCTAATTTCTTGCCAATTCCAGAGCACAAGGGTTGGTGCCAAAATGTTGAGCGAATACTTGTTCTCTCCAATCTTTCTTGATACGTTTCCTTTATTAAAATGAAGATTGCATTGGATAAATAAGTTTTCTTATAGCCGGCTCTTACAAATAATATCTCCAATTATTTTTGACGTTGTCCTTAAAATATCATCTGGTCGGGCAAATTCTGAACAGATTAAAAACAATACCAATTTATGGATGAGTTTAAATGCATTGTGAATAATTCTTCATAATTCATCCTTCATTGACACATTTATCTGAACCATAAATGGAGAGTAGAGCGTTCTCAACTTGCTGGGAAAGTCTTCTCCAACCAAAGATGGGGTCCTTCTGAAGATCACCCAACATTTGTCATTTTCATTACGGCAAGCCTTTTTGCCTTGAATATGGGTAATCCTTGACTTACAACCGTTCGTTTAATAATCAAAGTTACAACAGCACTGAAAAAAGTGACTTGTGACCATTATTCACACTTAACTGTTGCAACGTCCCCATGCTCACATGATCAAACTTCAGACGCTTGGCAACTGGCATGTACTTATGACTGTTGCAGCATCCTGGGGTCATGTGATCACTTTTTGTCACTTTCTGACAAGCAAAGTCAATGGGCAGGCCAGATTTGCTTTACAGCCATGTTGCTAAATTAACAACTCCAGTGACTTACTTAATAACTGTGACAAGAAGGGTCATAAAATGGAGCAAAATTCAGTCAACAAATGTCTTGCTTAACAACAGAAATTTTGGGCTCAGTTGTGATCGTAAGTCAAGGACTACCTGCAAACATCATGCCACAAAGTTTAGAAGGTTGGGTGAATTTTATTCAAACAGTTACAGTCCCTTTTGTTTTGCAAAACCCCTTTTTCAATTATTCTTTACGTGTTTACCTCGTGGTGTCTGTGCATTTTTAACTTTGTCATTTACCAAAATTTTAAGATCTGCAACCGCCTCTCTGTAGAAAATTATGTGATCCATCAACCTACATTTAAAAATACAAAATTATGTAAATTGTAAAATGCGGAATTTTTAAGGAAGCCCATGAAACAGATGCAGAAATCTTCATAGGCTGAGAAATAACTAACAAAAAATAAGGTACATTTCTCTCAATCAGCTAATTTTTGGAATTTTCAGCCACTGGATATTTTGGACTTTTTTTTTTTAAAAAAAGGAACTTTTTGAAATGTTATGGTCTGTTCCAGGGGAAAAAAGATTCTTGCCAATATGAGATTTACCATCTGTAGATAAATGTTGGGGTTTCTTATAAAGGAATAATAACAATTTATACTGATTTTTACCTTTGTATTGATGAACCAGCTGGATTAGATATTCTTGGTGGAAAGTGAACAGATTGTTTCAGAGATCAAACGAATTCAGAGATGAGATGTCAACTGGGACGACACTCAATTTTCTATCAATAAAGAATCAATAGCATTTCTTTTGTTGTGGTTCTTCTCAAAGTAATCTTTTTCAACTTGAATTGTCATCTGGGCTATGCACCAAATGTATTTTCAGTGTTTCTACAGAGCAGGGATGTCAAACTGGCAGGCTGCGGGCCAAACACATCATGTGCCTCACCAATCCCAGTTCCATGAAGTGGAGGCAACGTGACACAGCAAGTTTGACACCCGTGCTATAGAGGAATAACATGCAATGGGAAACTGATGTGTGAAACAGTTCCTTGACACCTAGCAGGTCGTAAAATCCGGCACCATTTGCATTACAACCATCTTGCTTAGCAACTGAAATGCTGATCCCCATTGTGGTTGTAAGTTGAGGACTAGCTCTAGTTTCTTCCACTTCAGAGGGTTGTTCAAACCAGTTTCCAAAATTGCCTATTGCCACAATTTTCAGCTGGGCAATTTATATCCAAAATTATTGGAAATTATGGTGTATTTACTTATTGTCCTGGCTCTCCCCAAAGACACTCCGTGATCTTAAGCAACAAAAAATTATTTTACTTCAGGCTTTTGTGGAGAGATAAATAAATAAAAACAAGTCAGATTGCAAATAGGGTTTTGCCATTGAACTGTATAAAATGTACAAAATTCACAGAAATTGATCTGTACTGGTAGTCCTCGACTTATGACCGGAATTGAGCCTGGAATTACCGTCATAAAACATAGCAGTACTTAAGTGGGTAATTGCCTGACCTCTCTTTGATTTTATGACCCAACCTTTTTTGTGGCAGTCATTAATCCAACACTGCGGTCATTAAATAAATGCAGTGGTCATTAAATGACTGCAGTATATCCACTGGGATGGGGAGGGGGGGTGTTGACGAGGAGTTAGAAATAAAAACTAGAAACTAGGAAAAACAGTTTAAAATCATGTGACTGCAAGATGCTGCGAAACAAGTGTGCCGTTTGCCAAGCACATTAAAAAATACATTTATTTATTCAATTTGATGGGATGGGATGATTTATATCCGGCCTTTATTATTATTTTTTAAATAACTCGAACATATCCAACACTCCTTCTTCCTCCTCCTATTTTCCCCACAACAACAAGCCTGTGAAGTGGGCTGGGCTGAGAGTCCAAAGTCACCCAGCTGGTTTCTGTTCTGTTGGGGAAAAAAAAATCCATCTGGTTCAATTCCAAGCTGGGAGAAAGACGCTGGAAATGAAGGCGGATCGGAAAGAAAGGGACCATTTATTGGTGAACGGAACCACCAAGGTTTGTGGTCTGGTTCAGTTGAGCTCTTACTAGATGAGTGCCAGGATTTTTATATAGGTCCTGAAATACCCTTAGGAGATTGTGCAATGTTGTGAACTCTGTCTTGTGCTAAATGGTAGTGGGTTAATCCGATTATGTCCTAAATGGTCACGTCTTGTTCTTCTTAATCCCATCAATCTGGAGCTGAAGGTGTTTTTATTTTATAGAGAGTCTGTCTGGCCCATTTTTTCCTAATGGGCACAAAATATCTGCTAGGGGTCTGTTGAGAAAGGCTGAGTCTGTTTCTGTCTTTAATAGCATGTTTGGAGAAATTTAATGTTCTGTTTCTTTTAATACTCCCCCAAATGTTTCATTCTTCTGGGGTGGCTGGTTTCCCACAATTCATAAGGTGGAATTAGAACTCACCGCCTCCTGCTGATTGGCCCAAGCTGGGTTTCATGCCTAATGCAGGTCTAAAATTCCCAATCCCCTAATGATTGATTGAAAAGCCATCTGGCTTTTATGCCTAAAACAGGATTTGAACTCAAGGTCTCTTTCTGTCTAAACAAAATCTCCCTGGAAGATTTTTTTCCCCCCTCTTTTTCTTCCCAAAACCGCCTGTCATCACTTATTGAGGCTTTTCAAAGATATTTGCAGAAAAGGTTCAGAAAAGTCAAAATGCGCTTCCCCCATGCTACACTTGAAACTGTGCCTTGTTTAATGTCCGCCACATGTTACAGCCACAGTGAATTCTGTCTGCAGAATTAAAAAATAAAAAAAATAAAAAAATGCACCAACACTGTGAACGTTGGCATTTTGGTGTTTGTTGTTGGCATGCAACTTATCTTAATGGCAATCATAACCTCTTGCCCAGTCTTGTGCAAGGAACCCTTTGCATTCAAAAAACTCAAACCAACACCCACACCAGTTTCATAGAAATAACCACATAAGATATACATCTGGCGTTAGGCTGGCATGAAAAGTCCGTTTCAGGTTGAGGTCATCTTGCAAAATAGTTTCCCTGAACATGTGCAGAACGTGCTATTGCTTGAGCTTTGTCGAGTTTTGCATGTTTTCACCTTTCTCACCACAGTAATTAAGTGAATCATTGCAGTTGTTACGTTAGTCCACGGGTCCCCAAACTTGGCAACTTTGAGACTTGTGGACTTCAGCTGGCTGGAGAATTCTGGGAGTTGAAGTCCACAAGTCTTAAAGTGACCAAGTTTGGAGACCTCTGCTTTAGTCAGACCGTTGGGAAGTGACTTTACTCATCAGAAGATTGCAAAAGAGGATCATGTGACACACACCCCCGGACACTGCAACCGTCATAAGTATGAGTCAGTTACCAAGTATCTCAATTTTGATCACATGACCATGGAGCTACTACAACAGTTGTAAGTGTGAAAAATGGTCACAAGTCACTTTTTTCAGTACTGGTGTAACTTAGAACAGTCACTAAACAATGGTTGCAAGTACTGTTTTGGGGGCTCTGTCATAACTTTGAATAATCAGTAAGTGACTGGTCATAAATCAAGGACTACCTGTATAGAGAGATGAGGAGTGTTAACAATAGATTACACTAAAGAACAAACCGATCTATTGTCCTTCTGAATAGGAAAAGATATTGTTCCATCTGCAGTGTTGATCTGGGGATCTACTCAAGATCTGTTAAACTATTTTGGGAAAAGTAATCTTCTTCTACCCAAGGTGTTCCTAAGCAAACCCTTCAAATCTACATCCAGGTCAGACATGTCCTCCTAATTTCACTGTAATATTTCAAGTTCTCTTTTTGTAATTTCTTCTCCTAAAAGAGGACCAGGTCATGTCATGAAGTCTACACCAAACCATAACTTTCTATTCCCAGTGATTACAGATTCAAATCTTGGATCCTTTTCCATTTGGAGACTCCATAACTCCAAAGATGCTTCCAGTGGAACACTCCCTTGGGAGCTGAAGAGGCCCAATAGCATCTCAAGAGCATCAAAGCCTTAGATAATCTACAGATCTATAGAGCCTCTTCCAATTGGAGAAAACCCAACTCTTGCTGGATCAGCAGATTAACTTTATAGTCCACATCTGAAAAAGTTTGTCAGTTGAGATAGTACTGTAGGCGTCCTAAGAACTTAGGTATCTGATACTAACACAGTTGAGAAAGTCCAGAAATATTTCACAAGAAGAGTTCTCCGCTCCTCTACTTGTTGCAGAATACCTTATGCCACCAGACTCAAAACTCTAGACCTAGAAAATCTAGAACTATGCCACCTTCGGTCTGATCTTAGTATATAAAATCATACATTGCGATGTCTTACCTGTCAATGAATACTTCAGCTTCAAACATAACAACACCAGAGCACACAATAGATACAAACTCAAGGTTAACCGTACCAAACTTGATTGCAGGAAATACGACTTCAGCCACAGAGTGGTCAATGTCTGGAATGCTCTACCTGACTCTGTGGTTTCTTCCCCAAACCCCAAAAACTTTAACCTTAGACTGTCTACTCTTGACTTCACCCCTTTCTTAAGAATAAGCACACCAATGTGCCTACGGTCCCTGTCCTATTGTTTCTTTTATATATATATTTTATATGTATCCATGTATTCATAACTATGCTTTTACTTATACCTATTATCTTGTAAGCAATTGAGAAATAAAAATAAATAAATAACTTCTTAGGTCTTCTATGTAGATCTTCTCCATTGAGTTTTGGAGCTTCCTTCTTCTGAGCTGATGGTCATTTCTTTGAAATGAAAATGGATGCAGGATGTGACCCCCCAAAAAGCCAAGATGGGAACCGTGAAGATATGATTGATGCTCCATTTTTAAAACCATATTTGCAGACACAAGTGCTCGCAAGGAAACAGGAGAAGCTTAGATGCCATCATTGTTTTGGTCACCCTCTCGATTTCAGGGGCCAGAAAGATAGGATAGGATTCCCCCATGGCAGGGTATCAAAAAAAATTATCATTTCACCTAAAGTGGAAATTAAGGAAACCCTGTGTGTGTGTGTCCAGAAGCAGTTTTGATGCAGTTGTAGAGCTCCACTGTGGAGGAAATGCACAACTAGAATGTTTTTGTGATGATAAAGGACATTTTATTCTCCATCTCAGATAACCAAACGGAAGTCAGATTCTTCTGCACCATCACACACTGAAGGCTACAGAGCACATCATTTATTGCTCCTTTGTTCCACTGTTCTGTCTGTCATTTTGGGGGGGCTGGGGGCACAACTTTTTACCCCCACATGCAATTGAATATGGTAGATGGAGCAAAAGTGGACATTATTTTTTCAATGGCGATGGTTACAGCTAAACAGCAGATGATATACACAATATTTCTTGTCAAATGGAAAATGGTTAAAAAAAAGCCATCCCTCCCTTCCTTCCTTCCTTCCTTCCTTCCTTCCTTCCTTCCTTCCTTCCTTCCTTCCTTCCTTCCTTCCTCCCTCCCTCCCTCCCTCCCTCCCTTCCTTCCTTCCTTCCTTCCTTCCTTCCTTCCTTCCTTCCTTCCTTCTCATTATTTATTTGTATCCCAATAACTCAAGATGGCGAACATATTTTATAGTCCTGCCTCCTGTTTTTTCCATCACAAGTATCTTGTGAGGTGGGCTGCGTTGAGAGAGAGGGGCTGACCCAAGGTCACCGTACAAACTTCCATGGCTAAGGCAAGACTAGAACTCAAAATCTCCTGGTGATTGGCCCAAAGTCACCCAGCTAGATTTTGTGCTTTTTTTAAAGACAGGTTTGGTCTGCGGCACTGTTTTAATCTATTTATCAGCAAATAAGCAATTAAAAAGAAATAAAAGATCATAAAAATGCAAATTCCATAGAATTTAAGACTGAAATAAGAGAAAACACTGATTTTTTAAAAAGTGAACAAAAGAGTACAAACATTAGCAGTGTTAAGTTTAAAAAGAGTGCAGTATTTTCCTGCAGGGTTGCGATAGTAACCGATAAAACACTTTATTTCTAGCAGCAACTAATCTAAATATTTCTATTTTTGTGACTATCAGAACTGCAAGCGCCTGCTGGCAAAACCGGAGAAAGTGACACATTGACCAGGGAAATAAACATCATTCCCCAAGACAAAAGTGTGTCTGAATGTGCTATTCTCTCTGCCAAGTAAGTTTGTTGAATTTCTTTAAACCTACAAGTAGTCCTTGATTTGCAACCGTTCATTTAGTGACTGTTCGAAGTTACAAAGGCACTGAAAAAAGTGACTTATGACCGTTTTTCACAATTACAACCATTATGGCATCCCCATGGTCAGGTATTCAAAATTAAGACATGAGGCAACTGACTCACAGGTGTGACGGTTGCAGAATTCCGGGGGTCAGGCGATCCCTTTTGCAATCTTGTGACAAGTAAAGTCAATGGGGAAGCCAGATTCGCTTAACAACCACATTACCAACTGTGGCAAGAAAATGGGGATAAAACTCACTTAACAACAGTTTCGCTCAGCAATGGAAATTTTGGGCTCCATTTTAGTTGTAAGTCAGGGGTTACCTGTCTCTGAAGTTTGATTGTTTCATCTCCTCATTCCTGGTCATAATTCTGCTTCTTGGTTTCATTTGTCAAGGGTCTTCGAAATGATGGCAGAGGTGCCGTGGTTCAGGAATGAAGGAGCAGAGAACGTTTTGGATTTAGCCAGGGAAGCCACTGAGGGCATCGCAGAGAGAACCTGTGTGGATAAAAAAGGCGAAAAGGGCGTCACAAGTAAGAGATTCTTATCTGTTGACGTGGCCTCAAGGTGAGGGGGGTTGGACTAGATGATCTCCAGGGTCCCTTTCAACAATAATATTCTACGTTCTATGACTCCATGTGGACCAAAACAAAACGAAGTTTCAAGGCTAGGTTGAACTGTGTTTCTAGCTATTCAGATCTTCAAGATTATAGGGCTACCTAGTTCTAACCCCCCCCCCATTATCACCCGTGAAGGGAGGGGGAAAGTGTGGGTTGTGCTGCATTTTGAAATCAAGGACACAAATGAAAGACACAAAACAGCATCTGTGCAATGAGATAAACCACCTTATTGCAGATGCGGAGGAATCCGGAGCAATACAAGCCTTTTAACGTTGGAGTTGAATACCGTATTTCCCCATGTATAAGCCACCCCTTTTTCCAAAATTTTCAAGCCCAAAAGTAGGGGGTGGCATATACAAAGCAGGTACACTTTTTATACGTGAAAAATGCATAAAATAATAAAGTAGGAATAAACTGATTTTCCAGCAGTATGCTATACTTTTTGTAAAAATTGTAAGTGACGATACGATTACGAGTGCAGTCACGCGATAGAAATGCATACGCTAGGCATCGGCCTGAATGCTTCGTTCCTACTCGTTCCGATGCGTAGATTGCTAGCGTCGCCCGCACCGCTTCGGCGTCATGACCGAAGTTGTAGATCTAGGCGTCGAATTTTGTTTCTTTGTAAATTTTCTTTCTTCATAACTTGTTTCTCTAATAAAATATTTTTTTCAAAACTTCACAGTCCAAAAATTGGGGGGGTGGCTTATACAAAGGGGGTGCTTATACATGGGGAAATACGGTAAATGAAGGTTGCAGACTGGATAACGCATGCATGGACAAATACGTGGCGGAAGAAGATTGAGACAATTTTCCTCTTTTCAATAGTCCGCTAGTCTATTATATAAGAGCAAACCCTTCTCCCACCCAGCACTGATGATGTTACATATTTGGGTTATGAAATGTCTGCATCAAAACAACCAAACTCAGAGAACATGAAAGGCACCATCTACCCATTTCCTCCTTCTCCTCCCCCTCCCGCTCCTCTCCACCACCCCATCCTCCCTTCTAGCATTGATGACGTTAGGTAGTTGGGTCAAGAAAGGCGTGCAAGAAAACCACTAAGCTCAGAGAGCATCCACAGTTGTTGTAGTCCCTTCCTTCCTCCCCTCCTGTCCTCCTCCTCTCCCTCTCCTTCCCCTTCCCCTTCCTCTTCTTCCTCCAGCTCCTCTTTCTCCTTCCCTCCCTTTCTACAAGCCCCTCTCCATTCTGCAAGAAAACCACCAAGCCCAGGGAGCACCAAGGACCCCACAGATATAGACACAAGAAGGGCCCCGCGAACCCAAACCTTGTTTAAACAGTTCATGGGTACAAGTCTTATCACGACTCTGATTGCTTTCTCCTTTCTCCTTCTGAAAAATAGAATAGTTCTACTTAAAACACTGAGAGAGCACACCCCACTCCCATCGAGCAATGATGACGTTGCTTAGTCGGGTCATGAAACATCTGCAGGAAAATAACCCAGGCGCTAGATCTGCCCAACTACACTTCGTATTTTTCTTTTATTTAGGTCCACCCTACATGCAGGTGCCCCTTGAGGATGTCCAGGTTCGGTGTGGGGAAATGGCCAAGTTCCAAGCCATCATTGAAGGCAATCCTCAGCCGGTTGTCGGATGGTTCAAGGTACGTCAGAAACATCCCCAAACCTGGGTGGAAATTAAAAAAAGAAATGGCTACAGACCAGTGGTAGGATTCAAATTTTTTTTTGCTGTGGGTGTGGCTTGGTGGGCGTGGCTTGGTGGGCGTGGCAGGGGAAGGATACTACAAAATCCCCCTTCCCTCCCCACCCCACTAACCTGCTTTACAGCTCTGTTCTCCTGTGCAGGGCAACCAAAGGAGACCCAGCCGATCAGATGGGACTCAATGGGAGGCAGAGAGGAGATGGGGTTGGCGGGGTCAGTCAGAGGCGGGATTGGCTGGTTTTTCAACCACTCCACATTTCTGCTACCAGTTCTCCAGAACTGGTCAGAACCTTCTGAATATCCACCTCTGCTACAGACCCCTTTGTTGATAGAAAAATATATATGCTGTGTGGATTTAGAAAAAAAAGTAATTACAGGTAGTCCTCAACTTACGGTTACAATTGACCCCCAAATTTCTGTTACTAAACGAGGCAGTTATTAAGTGAATTTTGCTCCATATTGCAAATTTTTCTTGCCATGCCTGTTAAGCGAATCCTTGAAGTTAAGTTAGTCGCATGGTTGTTAAGTGAATCTGGCTCCCTCCACTGACTTTTGCAGAAGGCAGCAAAAGGGGATCCCAAGACCCCGGGACACTGCAACCGTCGTAAATATTATAATACAGAGAGTCCTTGACTTATAACTGCAACTGAGCCGGAGATTTCTGTTGCCAAGAGAGACCGTTGTTAAATGAATTGTGACCCATTTTACCTGCTTTCTTGTCACAGTTGTAGAGTGAATCACTGCAGTTGTTAAGCCAGTAACACGTCTATTAACTGGATCTGGATTCCCCACTGACTTCGCTTACGGGAAGGTTGCAAAAAGGGATCACGTGGCCCTGGGAACACCGCAACCGTCATAAATATGAGTCATTTCCCCCGCATCTGAATTTTGATCATATGACCATGGGGATGATGCGATGGTCATAAATGTGAAAAACAGCCCTAAGTCCCCCTTTTTTTAGTGCTGTTGTAACGTTGAACTCTCATTAAAGGAACCGCTGTAAGTCGAAGACTACCTCAGTTTATAAATATTGCGTCATAAGTCCTTCTTCCTATCTTGGTGCAAGCCTTCCCCAGATATATATTCTTAAACCAAGAGCTTAGATGGGGCTACCCCTACCTGAGGCCCAGGTGAAGGGCTAAAATTGCGGCTATCTACCTTATTTTACCTGCTTCCCTCGTTTCCTTCTAGGGAATTTCCTTGTTGCTGGACAGCGAAAGGATCTACCAGTCCAACGAAAACACGAGCTACTCTCTGATCCTCTACAACACTCGGGCCGAAGATGGAGGGGTCTACACCTGCATGGCTAAAAACGCTGGAGGGGAGGTGGTCTGCAAAGCGGAGCTGGTGGTGCAGGAAGGTATGTTGGCTTGGTGGCTTTTCTTCTCATTTATTCTTTATTTTCCTTCATTCCCTCCATCCCACCCTCCCTCCCTCCTTCCCTCCTCCCTCCCTTCCTTCTTTCTCTCTGGAGGCTAAACTGTACAGTGGACGAATGAGGGTACTAATTTAAAGAAGAGAAGGATTTGGGGGGAGGCAATATTTAGGGACCGTCACAGAGAAGACGGGGATCAATCTATTCTCCAAAGCACCCGAGGTCAGGGGGAAAAGAAAGGGTTGAAACTTATCAAAGAAAGATCCTGTCTAGACAGCAATTAATGGAACAGCTGTTGAGTGTGCCATCCCTGGAGGAGAAGAGGCTGCCGTTTGCCTGGCCTAGGGTAGAGGCTCCAGCCTGGGAAGGGGGTTAGGCTAGAAGATCTCCATGGCCCCTTACAGACAGCTCTTTGTATTTTGTCTGTGGTCTGTGTAGATTCTCCATCGCCCAGTTCTCCCAAAGGTGCTTTTTCCAAAAAGCAGTTGGATTTTCTTGGGGTTTTTTTTTCCTTTGAAAACCTTTTGCTTCCACTGACTAATTTCATCTTTCTTATTTCATATTATGAGTCAGTTGCTAAGAAATATTGACTTGTATTTACGATGGTTGCCCCAGGGTCATTTGATCCCCCTTTTGTGGCCTCCTGAAAAGAAATGTCAACAGGAAAGCCAGGTTTGCTTAACGACCGGGTCGCTAACTTAACACCTGCAGTGATTCACTTAACAAGTATGGCAAGGAAGGTTGCAAAAAGGCACAAAACTCACTTTACAACTGTCTGCTTAGCAACAGAAATTTGGGGGTCCATTGTGGTCGTAAGCCGAGGACTACCTGTGTTTGATGGTCCCACCAGTTCTTGATTGGAAGCCAAATAGCTTTTCTGTCATTGTGGCCACTTTGATTCTTATTCTGATTATTGTAGACAAGAAAAGTCAAGAGGCGAAGAAGCGAAGCCCACGAAGGAAACTTCATTCTTTCTACGAGGTTAAACAGGAAATAGGAAGGTAAAAATGATTTTTTTCCCCCTTAGCATCCACTATTATTTTGGTGGAAAATATGACACTAATATGACACTTTTTGCCCAAACTTTATTCTCTGAATATTTAATGGTTCTCAGGGGCTCCTTCAGCATTCTCAAGAGAGTCATCCATAAAGCCAACCGTGTGGCTTGTGCAGCAAAATTCATCCCGTTGCGAAGTCGAACGAGAGAACAGGCTTATCGGGAGAGAGATATTCTAGTGCAACTTTCCCACGATCGAATTACTCAACTGCTGGACCAGTTTGAAACACGGAAAACCTTAATTCTTATTTTGGAACTGTATCCTTTTTGCCCCTGAAAAGAGTAATAAAGAAAGATATGAAAGGAGATGGTGTTGAGGCACTAGTCCTCAGTGCTTATTCCTTGCCATGGTGGGCTAGGTCAAAAAACAGGCACCACCAATGCTCCTTTGCCGTTTGTAACCATCTTGAAAGCTTCTCCAAGTTGGTTTCTATCCCATCTTAAAACCATCGAAGTAGCCTTGTTTTGAATTTCTTTCCCACATGCCTGTTTCTCAGTACGGTATAAGCTGATAGAAGAGAATATTTGTAGCTCAGCATTGAATAATAGGATCCTCGGTGTTCCCTGAGGTGGTGGCTTTCTTGAACACATTTCATGACCCAGCTAAGGGACATCATCAGCACTAGCAGGGAGAGAGCTGTGGAGAGGAGGAGGAGGAGGAGGAGGAGGAGGAGGAGAGGTCCTTGCTTGGTGCTCTCTGAGCTTGTTAGTTTTCTTGGAGACATTTCATGACCCAACTAAGGAACATCATCAGCACTAGCAGGGAGAGAGCTGTGGAGAGGAGGAAGAGGGGAGGAGGAGGAGGAGGAGGAGGAGGAGGAGGAGGAGGAGGAGGAGAGGTCCTTGCTTGGTGCTCTCTGAGCTTGTTAGTTTTCTTGGAAACATTTCATGACCCAACTAAGGAACATCATCAGCACTAGCAGGAAGAGAGCTGTGGAGAAGAGGAGGAGGAGGAGGAGGAGGAGGAGGAGGAGGAGGAGGAGGAGGAGGGGTCCTTGCTTGGTGCTCTCTGAGCTTGTTAGTTTTCTTGGAGACATTTCATGATCTAGCTAGGGAACATCATCAGTGCTAGAAGAGAGCGGGGTTTATGGAAAGGAGAAGGAAAAGGAGAGGAACTGTGGGGTCCTTGGTGCTCTCCAAGGTTGGTAGTATTCTGATAGGCGTTTCATTACCAAACTAGGCAACATCATCATTGCTGACATTAGATTCCGACTCCACTGTAGAACCGAAGGTGGTTTTCTGCAAGAACACCACCAGGCACAAAGAGCATCAAAGAACCAACAGTTCAACCCTGAGCTACAGGTATTCTCTTCTATCAGTTCATCAAGTCCCATCTTGCAACCACAGGGGTGTCAAATGTCTTGGGCCAGTCCCTCTTTCTTGGTTTGAATCATTTGGGCAGATGGAGAGAGTTAATTGTTGGAGGATTCTTTGAAAACAATCTACATTTAGTTGTTTAACCCTTTCAATGGCTTGGTCCACATTCCTTAACGGATTAGATGTTCCAATGAAGACCTTCTGGACCGACTGTACAAGAAGAACAAGGTGACAGAAGCAGAGGTGAGAATCCTTCCCCGCTGTATTTTAGGGAAAGGACCAAATATTTTAAGACAAACAAGGATAGTTGAATTCAGTTGAATTCCTTCCCCAGCTCATTTCTTTCTGGTATTATAGACTCAACTTCCGTTATCTCCAGCCAGCCCAAATATAATTCTCAATACTGATTATTTGTAGCTCAGAGTTGAATTGTGGGGTCCTTGATGCTCACTGAGCTTGTTGGTTTTCTTGCAGACATTTCATGACCAAACTAGGTAACACGATCAGTGCTAGAAGGATCTGTGTTTAACTTTTCTCCCAAGCAACTTGGGGCAACCATGATCTGGATGACTGAGAATCTCTACAGACTTTTTTTTAATGTGACCTGAATAACTTCGTTTTCCCCTTTCTGAAATAGGTCAAATTCTACATCAAGCAACTTCTAGAAGGCATCCTGTATCTTCACAGCAATGAAATATTACATTTGGACATCAAGGTAACTTTTATGAAAATTGGAAGCTTGCACCTATCTAATATCTAGTCCCATTTTAGGCATGAAAGCCAGCTGGCTGACTTTGGGCCAATCACCAGGAGACATTGAGTTCTAGCCCTGCCTTAGGTATGAAAGCCACTGGATGGTTTTAGGCCAATCATCAAGAGATGTTGAGTTCTAGTTCTGCCCTAGGTGTGAAAGCTGGCTGGGTGATTTTTGGCCTATCACTCTTAGCCCAACCCAGCTCACAGGGTTGTTGTTGTGGGGAAGTTAGGATAAAGAAGGTGTGTTGGATGTGTTCACCATCTTCAGTTATTTGTAAAAATAATAAAGGCAGGATATAAGATAAAATATAAAATTTAAAAGAAAAAAACAAGACAAAATTAAAGTAAAACAACAACAATGACAACAACAAAAACAACAACAATAATAAATAAAATAAAATAAAAATAAAAATAAAAAGCAACTACTGTGGGACTTCCGAAAACAGTGACAAAGTTTTGGAACACAATACCCCGGATATCATGTTTGTGGAGAGGAAAAAAGCGTGGATCGTTGACATTGCCATACCTGGTGACAGCAGAATTGGCGAGAAACAACTTGAAAAAGTCACCAGATATCAGGACTTGAGAATCAAACTGCAGAGACTCCGGGATAAACCAGTGCAGGTGGTTCCAGGGGTACTGGGCACACTGGGTGCTGTGCCTAAAGACCTAGGCAAGCACTTAAAGACAATTGGCGCTGACAAGATCACCACTGGTCAGCTGCAGAAGGCCACCTTACTGGGATCTGCTCGCATAATCCGCCGATATATCACGCAGTCCTAAACACTTGGGAAGCGTTCGACTAGTGATTTGTGATACGAAACCCAGTATGGTTATCTTGTCTGCTGTGTATACTGTCATTTTGGTGTATAAGACTTGATAATTGATAATGAATAATTAATAATTACAACAATAATAAATTCTTCCTCCCCCATTTCTCCCCAGTTAGGCTGAGCTGGAATGAAGGAATGAAGCTAAGAGCCATGTCTTCTTTCTTGGCCAATTCTCTCTATTCCTTCTTCTGGTCAGTTCCCACCATCTCTCCTTCCATCTCTGCAATCTCCAATGGACCACAAGGAGAAATAGAATAGAATAGAACATTCTTTCTTGGCCAAGAATTTGTCTCCAGTGCATAAGCTCACAGTGTACATACAAGCACTTATTATAATCATAAAATACAATCATCGTAAATCATAGATACGACAAGGGGTGGGCTTCAAAAAATTTAACAACCAGTTCTCTGCCCAGTTGCCGAGTGGGTGTGGCCTAGTCGGCCTCCTGCACCAAGGTGTGGCGGGGGGGGGGTGTTTTCACTCTCCCTGTCTCTGGAGGCTTCCCTTGAGCGAAAACGGGCTCCCTGGGCTCCGGAGCCTCTTTGGAGGCTGGAAACTGGCCGATTTCCGGCCTTCTGGAACTTCCAAGAGGCCTGTTTTTTGCCCACCCTGAGCCTCCACATGGCCTCTGAACTTACCTGCAATCCAAAATGGGCCGCCTGGGCGGTCCTGGGAGGGTGGGGTGGGCAGGGCCAGGCGGGGGTTGAATTTGCCGGTTTGCCGAACTAGCCGTAAAATTAACAGCCTGCTCGCTCGAACCGGTGCAAATTGGTAGTAGCCCACCCCTGGATACAACACTCAGGGATAGTCATCGCATACTAAAGCAATCAAGACAAATCATTAGGTTACTAAATAAAAGCAATCAACATAAATCATAAGATACAAACAGCAAAGTGATAGTCATCAGATGTTAAAGGGATAGCTAATAGGACAGATGAGAAGGATAGTAAGTAATGCAGACCTGCTACGTGGTTTAATATCCTAGCATCTTGGTCATAAGACAGAGCTGTGGGAATTAGTTGTTTAGCAGAGTGATAGCATGGGAGATGGGGAGGAAATGTCTTTGTGTCTGTTCTGCTGTGCAGTGCTCTATAGCATTGTCTTGAGCAAAGAGTTGAAACAATTTATGTCCAGGATGTGAGGGTCTATAGATACTTTCTCAGCCCTCTTTCTAACCCCTGCAGTATATAGGTCCTCAATGGAAGGCAGGCTGTTTGCCATTGTTTGTTCGTTTGTTTAGCCTACGGTCCTAACTGTTCTTTGAAGTCTGTTCTCTTGGTTGCTGTGCCAAACCAGACAATTATCGAGGTGCAAATGACAGACTCGGTAATTCCCCTGTAGAACTGTATTTTTATTTTATTTTATTTATTTTTGTCAATTGTTTACAAGATAATAGGTATAAGTATATATGAATACATGAAATGGGTACGTCTAAGAAAAATAAAAGAAACAATAGGACAGGGACGGTAGGCACGTTGGTGCGCTTATGCACGCCCCCTACAGACCTCTTAGGAAAGGGGTGAGGTCAATAGTAGACAGTCTAAGGTTAAAGTTTTTGGGGTTTGGGGAAGAAACCACAGAGTTTTTATTTTATATATCAGCAGCTCCTTGGGCAATTTGAGTTTTCTGAGTTGGCGCAGAAAGAACGTTCTTTGCTGTGCTTTTTTTAAATGATGTTTTTGACGCTAAGTGTCCATTTTAAGTCCTGAGATATTATAGAACCTAGAAACTTGGAGGTCTCTACTATTGATATTGTGGTGCTTGAGCAGAATCGGGCCTTCTGAAGTACAGGTAGCCCTCAACTTACAACATTTAATAACCATTCAGAGTTACAACGGCACTGAAAAAAATAATTTATAATCATTTGTCACCCTTACGAGTGTTGAAGCATCCCCATGGTCATGTGATTAAAATTGGCAACTGGCTCATACTTATGATGGTTGCAGTTTCCAGGAGTCACGTGATCCCATTTTGCAACCGACAAGCAAAATCAATAGAGAAGCCAGAGTCACTTCACAACCGTGTTACTCACTTAACCACTTCAGGGATTCATTTAACAACTGTGGCAAGAAATGTTATAAAACAGGCAGAACCCGCTTATCAAATGTCTCAGCCACAAAAAATTTGGGTTCAATTGTGGTTGTAAGTGGAGTACTTGTACCTCAGAATTTCAGCAAGGAAAACCAGTTTGAGTTCTCTTTTTGCCGACAGGTTTTATCCCTCAATTCTTTTCCATACTGATGTTTCTTCTTTATCCTTTTCTTCTACAGCCTTCAAACATTTTGCTGGTCCACCCCGACAGGGATGACATTAAGATCTGTGATTTTGGCTTTGCCCAAAGGATAAATCCATCACAGCCTCAGCACAGCACTTATGGATCTCCAGAATTTGTCCCACCAGAAGTACTGTCCAGGTCTCCAGTGTCAACGGCCTCGGACATCTGGTAAAGAAATCCTCTCCCTTCTCGTTCCTTGTAGTTTTACTCCAACCTTCCTCACTGCGTTTGGTGAGCCTTCTTGAAGATCAGTGGAAAACCAAGAAGGTTAACTCTAAATTAGTAGACCTGCAAAATGCTGTGGATGTGCTTTTAATGAAATAGACCATAATCTACATAATCTAGAACAATGGGATAGATAGCATCATCACCAGATGGATTCAAAACTGGCTGCCCAACCACACTCAGTGTGTAGTTTTCGATGGAATACGACTATATGGAGGGAAGTAAGCAGTGGGGTGTCACAAGGTTCAGTCTTGGGCCCACTATTCTTCAACATCTTCATAAATGATCTAGATGAGGGGATAGAAAGAGAAGATGATAGCAAACTAAAAAGAACAACCAACACGTTTAGAAGATAGGCTAAAGATCTAGAAAAGCAATAACAGAACAGAATAACAGATTTAAGTAGGAAACACCTTTTCAGGCAAATGGTTGTCCAATCTCTTCTTAAGAACCTCCAGTGTTGGAGCATCCACAGCCCCTGAAAGCAAGTCATTCCACTGATTATCCGCACTTCCAAGAAACTTCAGACTTGAACGTTGGGTTCTACCTAACAAGGTGCAGTTTCGGTGGTGAGGAAAGTCCTTCCTGCATTTAGGCAGGAAGAATTAAATGCAGTTATAGAACCCATAGAGTCAATAGTTGCAACTGTGAGACTGATCTAGGCGTACCAGTGGACAACCACTTAAGAGTGACCCAACGATGCCTTGTAGCTGCCCAAAGGACCAACGCAGCCCTGAGGTGCATCAACAGACGGATAGCATCAAGATCAGGAGAAATGACGGTATCGCTTTATACTGCATTGGTGAGGCCACACTTGGAATAATGTATCCTGTGGTGCTCCCCATGATACAAAGGGGGATGTTGAGGCCCCAGAAAGAGCGCAGAGGAGAGCAACGAAGATGATGAAGATTCGACTCTAGATGCTAAGTGTTTGAATGACCTAGGTATGTCTAGTTTATTGAAGAAAAGAACCAGGGAAGAAATTATAACTTTCTTCCAATACTTGTCACAGAGAAGAGGGGAATCAATCGATTACCCAAAACACCAGAGGTCATAAAAAGTAGTGGGTGGAAGCTCATCCGAGGAAGGTCTAACTTGGAAATAAGAAGAAATTTCCTGGGAGCGAAAAGAATTATCCAGTGGAACGACCTGCCTCCAGAAGTTGTGGATGCTCCATGACTGGAGGTTTTCAAGAAGAGACTGGACAACTGTTTGACCAGGATTATATAAGGTCTGCCTTGGACAAGGGGTTGGACTAGAAGACCTCAGAAGTCCCTTCCATCACTGTTCTACGTTCTAATCTTTTGTGTTTCGGAATTGATCTCCAGAATTTACTGGTTCATGGCTCCGTATCGTTGAGAAATGAAGGAACAATGGAAGATTCTTCTGACAATAGAAGAAACCGGCTCATCCTTCATGGTAGGATTCCTCAACGTTGCCAACTTGAAGATGCTGGCTTGGGAATTCTGGCCACCCATCTTAAATTTGTCAAGTTGAGAAATTCTGTTTCAGGGCACCAGAACCAGGGAAGGTTGGTCTATCAAGGCTTTACGGGAGCTGAGATTCTTTCCTCATATTTGTTTCTTTTCTTACAGGCCAGTTGGCGTTATTAGCTATTTAAGGTAAGCATAGGGGACTTTATCATATTACACACAATTCCTATGACCCCGATTGAGCCCAGCATTTAAATGGCTAAGCAAGACAGTTGTTAAATGGGTTTTGCTTCATTTTACAATCTTTCTTGCCACAGTTGTTAAGTGAATCCCTGCAGTTGTTCGTAACACATTTTTTAGGCGAATCTGGCTTCCCCATTGACTTTGTTTGTCAGAAGTTGCAAAATGGGATCACATGACCCTGCCCAGGACACTGCAACCACCATAAATATGAGCCAGTTGCCAAGTATCTGAATGTTGATCAGGTGACCGTGGGAATGATGCAATGGTTGTAAATGTGAAAAACGGTCCTAAGTCACTTTTTAAGTGCCGTCACAACATTAAACAGTCACTAAACAAATGGCTGTAAGTTGAGGATTACCTGTAGATCTTATCACCAACAAAAGGCCATCCTCTGCCTTTTCTTTGCAGATTGGTTCATGACCATACAAACATTTTAAAATTTTGTCTTTTTTTTTTTTTAATGATCAGCTTGACCTGCAAGTCTCCCTTTGCTGGGGAAAATGACCGTGCGACCCTGCTTAACGTCCAGAATGGGATCGTTGCATGGAAAAGCTCTGATTGGGATCATCTGAGCAAAGAAGCCAAGGATTTTATTGAAAAAATCCTTCAACCAGCTCCTGGGTAAGTGGGTGTATATACACTTCTCATCTTCATTTCAGAGAGAGAGCGTAGGAAGGAGAGGTAGTCCTAAAATATGAAGTCTTTTCTTCAGGATATTAGAAGAGGGACAGCTCTGAGGGGCAGGGGGGCTCTGGAAAAGCCAGCAGTCTCTGATGTCCTTGGTGCTCTCTGAGCTTGAAGGTTTCCTTGCAGACGTTTCCTGACACAACTAGGGAACATCATCGGTGCTAGAAGGAAATAATGCTTGTGGGAAGAAGGAGGATTGTGCTTGGTCAGTGCTCTCTGAGCTTGGTTATTTCCTTACAGGCGTTTCCTGACACAACTAGGGAACATCCTGTCAAAGTCTGGAATGCCCTACCCGACTCAGTTGTCTCAGCTACCAGTAATCACAATTTCAGTCACAAATGGACTTCTGTGGACCGTACTTCATACTTAAGTGGTTATTAGAGGGGGGGCGCGTGCATAAGTGCACTAAAGACGTGCCTGTTGTCTGTGTCGTTGTATTTTTATTCTATTATTCTTGTTCTCTTCTTTTTTTTGACAAATTCCAATAAATAAACAAATCACCAGTGCCAGAAGCGAGTAGGGTTGGCTCTCGTTTTATATAATAGCACCTTGCCCTGTCAGTCTTGATGGGAGTAGCCTTGAGGGTTCCTTGATTGGACAATTGTTTACTCCATCACTGAGTTGGGTGCTGTTATAGGTGCTATTATATAAAACGAGAGCAAACCCCACTCGCTTCTGGCACTGATGATGTTGGGTCATGGAATGTCTGCAAGGAAACCTCCAAACTCAGAGAGCACCAAGGACCCCACAATCCTTCTCCCCTTCCTCCCCACACCAAGCTCTCCTCCCTTCCAACACTGATGATGTTCCCTAGTTAGGTCATGAAACGTCTGCAAGAAAACCATCCAAGCTCAGAGAGCACCAACAGTCCTCTTCCTGCTCCTCCTTCCTTCCTTCTTCTCCTTCTTCCTCTTCCTCCTCGCTCCCTTCTGATGATGTTCCCTAGCTGGATCATGAAATGTCTGCAAGAAAACAACCAAGCTCAGAGAGCACCAAGGACCCCACTGTTGTTGTCGTCCTCCTCCTCCTCCTCCTCCCTCCTCCTCCTCCTCCTCCTCCTCCTCCTCCTCCTCCAACCCCACTCCCTTCTAGCACTGATGTTGTTACTTAGCTGAGTCATGAAATGTCCACAAGAAAATCACCAACCTCAGAGTGCACCAACAACTCCACGGTTCAACCCTGAGCTACAAATATTCTCACCCATGCTCTTCCTATACTGCTTCTCCAAAGTCCATTATCCTAGAAAATTCTTGAAATTTGTAAACCTATATGATTGGTTGATTGGCTGATATATCAAACCTTATTTAAACTCACAGTTCTGGACAGTATACAGTTTAATCAATAGAATAAAACATTAAAAACGGAATCATTTAAGATTTAAAAATTTGAAAAGTGTGAAATATCTTTTAGAAGCGGACAATTAGTTCCAAAAGTGGAACAGATCAAGGCATACATTGGTGGATGGCAAACGCTGCCAAATAAGAGATTTCAGAGAATAAACAGAGTGCTGGTGATCCTAGCCTGAATTCACACAGCCTCATGAGACCTTTGCCAGTTACCATATTAAACCTTTCTGTTCGAAATCAGTTCTTTCCAGAGACATCAGAGTCGTTGAAACATTCTTTGAATACATAGCTGTTCCTTGACGTATCAAGTAGAACCTGGTTTATTGTTTCTCTTTACAGAACCAGGCCAAGTGCGATGGAATGCCTCTCTCATCCCTGGTTTTCTGTAAGTTTTGATTGCTGTTGAAGGACTGGAAGAATCGAATTTGGATTCTTAGGCCCCTTTCCCCACAATCTGGATTGCAGGGATGACTGTGAGGGTGGTGAGATTAAAAAAAAAAACTCAAGGTGGCAGCCCAGGGCTCTGATTGCACAGTTGCAATTCCCAAATTAATTTTTTAACCTCCTCAATTTGGAGGATACCTTTGCTAAGACGATCTATGTCAAAGTGAAGGCTTCTCCCAAAATGTGTAATTTACAGCAAGAATTTAAAGGAACAGTGCTGTTTTTTGACCTGGTGGCTTGTTTTTTTTTTTTTTTTTTTAAGAAATGAACAATTCCAGACAAATACTAGAAGCTCTGGTTTTCAAATCAATTGGGATATTTGCTGGGTGTTTGAAGATATGACACGGAATTTATTTTCAAACGGATATATATTCCTTTTCAGCACAAACCCCCATCTGAAGAGGCTCATTTTATTGAGACAAAACCGCTCAACTTTTTTGTATCCCGAAGCAAATGGCAGGTTAGTAAACAGCTCTACCCCGATGTGCAGTTATTTTGGCTTCACTAGTGTCGGTGTTCTGGGATCCATCATATGCACTGTTATGCCCATTTACAATTTTTATTTTAGAGACTGAATATATCCAATACAGATATATTGTATATCTGTTTATTCCTGGCAAACTTGGGAAGAAAATAACTTAGATTTTAAATGCATATTTAAATGGCTTAAATATGGTTCCAAGGTTCCTTGTCCCATGTTCCTGTATGAACAGCAAGTCCCAAGGTTACATTTCTCAACTTTGGCAACTTTAAGACATGTGGACTTCAACTCCCAGAATTCCCCAGCCAGCATGGTTGACTGCAGAATTCTGGGTGGGTTGAAGTCCAGATATCTTTAATATTGTTAAGGCTGAGAAGAAGCATGGCTTCTAAAGAGTTGCTATTTCTTTGTTTTTATGATTGGATTTCTCTACTGCCCTTCTCGTTAATATAAGTAGTCCTCAACTTACGATCAAAACTTCCATTGCTAAGACAGACACTTGTGATGTGAATTCTGCCCCATTTTGCGAATTTCCTTGCCACAGTTGTTAAGTGAATCACTGCAGTTGTTAAGTTAGTTACACAGTTGTGAAGGGAATCTGGCTTCCCAATTGACTTTGCTTGTCAGAGGTCACAAAACGGGGATCATGTGACCCCAGGACACTGAAACGGTCATAAAGATGACCGCTCAGTTGCCAAGCGCCCGAATTTGGATCATGTGACCTGCATCAGCTATAGGTGTGAAAAACGGTCACAAATAATTTTTTTCAGTGCTACTGCAACTTTGAAACCCTAAACAAATGACCGTAAGTCGAGGATTATCTGTATCTGCTAGCCATCTTTGAAAATTACATCTTTTTTTAACACATGAAACAACTCTCAAAAATAGATTGCAAAAATTAAATGGGGTTTCCTATTAACTCCTGACTTACAGTGACTTTGTAAAGAAATGTAAGAGTACAGAAAATCCTCAACTTATGACCACAATTGAGCCCAAAATTTATGTTGCTAAGCGAGACAGTTAAGTGAGTTTTGCCCAACTCTACGATCATTGTGGCCACAGAGGCTAAATAATCACTGTCGTTGTTAAGTTAGTAACACGGTTGTTAAGTGAATCTGGCTTCCCCATTGACTTTGCTTGTCAGAAAGCCACAAAAAAGGGGATCACATGACCCCGGGACACTGCGACCGTCATAAATATGAGTCAGTTGCCCAAGTGTCTGAATTTGGATCAAGGGACCATGGGAATGCTGCAACGGTTATAAGTGTGAAAAATGGTCATAAGTCACCTTTTTCTGGACTGTTGCAATACCAAACGGTCACTAAATGAATAGTTGTAAGTCAACAACTACGTATCTTGCAGATTTTTTTTGCAAAACTATCTGAAGTAAAATCATCATTTTGTCCATGATGATATAGTTGCAGCATGTGGGGCTACATCATCAATAGATTGGACAGCCATTTGTCTGGAATGGTATAAGGTCTCTCTCTTGAGTAGGGGATTGGACTAGATGACCTCCCAGGTCCCTTCCAACCCCATGATTCTAGGTTCTATCATATTGTGTTTGGGCTGGCCTCAGTTTTCTCTTTTCCATTGTTTTAATATCCCTTTCATGTCCAGCGATCTCTTATGAGCTACAAGTCGTTGCTTGTGATGAGACCAATCCCAGAAATTCTAGAAAAGCATCACAAGAACACCTCACTTGGCGTCTCCCGGCAACTGGTCGAAGAGAGCAGTTCCTCCAGCACCAGTGGGTCATCTTCAGACAACGAAATTTTGGTGTCCTCTGGAAAAAAACCTTTCGGACCCATTCCGGAGGTTCGTCTGTCTGTGCTGGAAAGATCAAACGGTCGAGATGATGAAGTATTTGAAGATGAGTTCAAACTTCCTGAAGACGCCATGCCGCCGGTCAAAACCAGAAGGTTGAAGGAGCCTTCAGCGAAGGGACAGTTGGATGGACATCCTGTCCGAGAACGAGAAATCTCCGAGGGTGACGCCCATGGAAGAACACTGTTTGAGTTGGCTTCGTTGCAAGATCAAACTGGATTGTTGCCTCCAGAGGAAGGAAGAATAGAACGGTCTCCAGGTTGTGTCCCGAGACATAGCGTCATCAAAAGTACTTTTTACAGCCACCCATCGGAAAATCTGACCTATTTTCCTTCCTCACCGGGAAAAGGGCAAAGAAAACAGTTAGAAAGAGCTAAGAGGTCTTACAGGAAAGCTGGATATTCAAAGTCCGCTTTAACTGGCCTGCGGGAACCCTTACTAGAACAGTTTGAATTTGGGAGAGAAGGAGGACCGTTGGCGGACGCAGAATTGGGGAAGGAACGAGAAGGAAGTTATGGACCCCTAATCACCAAATCGGCTTCTTTTGATACTGCTCAGAAATCTCCCAAAGTGACTTTCCAGGTATCGGCCAGGAGCCGTTCTTTGGATGACTACAGAATAAGAGCTGGGAGCTTCGCTGAGGAACAGGAGATTGCAGAAGAAGACCTGGATGCCATGCCGCAGGGTGGCCCAGCAGAAGGAACTCATCTGAGGGACGAAAAAATGTCAGCAGCCAAAGCTAGGGATGGTTTTTCTGAAGAATACCCAAAGTTAGCCCCGCTGGATGACAAGGAAAGATCCAAGTTGGGCCTTCAGCAGGACAAGGAGACCTTGATTTTGGCACGGGGCTCTGAAAAAGTGGAAGATTCGCCGCCGAAAACGAATGTGCCACGTTTAGTGGGAATATCTCCTCAAGGCAGAGAAGATCAGATTCTAGAAGCTCAGCAATCTGGTTTTGCTTTAGGGTTGGCTTCAAAAAATGACATCGAGGAGGAGCAGATACCCGTGTCTTTTCCTTACAGGGATGGACGAACCATTTTTCCACAAGGGGAAGCCTCTGGTTTGAGAGTGCCACCCTCAGAGACCCCAAATTTGGTGTCTTGGGATAGCAAGGAGAAAAAAACATCCCGTGAGACAACCCCAACTTCTCCCAAGAGTGTTGAAGGACATCAACAAGGAGAAAGTCTTCATCTTCTGAAGGCTGTTCCCTTTCACATCACTCATGCTCAGACTGAGAAGCAGCTTGCTGGTGCTCCAGACAAGAGTTCCGCCTCCTCTGTCCTTGAGGAATGGCAAAGTACATCCCAGAAGCTCTCAGGATCCCACTTGACCAAGTCAGCCATGTTAGAGAAGAAAGATCTGGAGAAGCTGGACATCCCTCAAGCAAAAATGGCCACACCTTCCATCTCCGAGAGTGCAAAGCAAAAACCTTTACATCAGTTGCCCGTGGCACATCTGGAAAGGAAGCTACCTGTTGCAAAAAGTGAAGGTCCTGCTCATCCAGAGACAGTTGCTCTGGGAGGAAGCCAGCACCAATCACAACGAGAGTTTCCTCCTTACAGAAGACCATCCCCTACTAGCCCAAGAAGCGCTGCTGCTCTGAGGCAAGCATCTTCCCAACCAGGGTCTGCCTCAGCACCCATGCTTCACGGAGAAACCCAGGTAGCCTCACTTCCAAAGTCCTCTGCTTACCCAGGAAGAGAATCTCTTCTCAGAGAGGCTCAGCGAGCTCCCCAAACCCAAGCAGATCTGATGTCTTTCTCTGAAGCTGAAAAGTATGAGCTCTACCACCACCACCCGCCATCTGCCCCTGGTGAGGCCCTCAAGGGCCGAACACCTGTTGTAGCGGGCTATTCTCAAGCGAAAACGAGACCTTTTGCAACTTCTGGGAAAAAAGTCTCCGTAACTCAAATCCAAAGACCACATTCCATTGGAGAAGGCAGAAGCCACGAACAGAGACTTTACGGTGACTCAGAGGCTCCTGTTGTGGAAAACTTAGCGGAGAAGATGGCTTACCGATCGAAAGCAACACCTCCTTGGCCAGAATCACCCCAAGAGGAGATGCCCCATCAAAAGTCACCTGGCCAAGCGGTGAGACCGAAAAGTAGGTATCTGGTGCGCAGAGGCAAGAGAGAAGGAGGCATTGGCCTAGCCGATCCTTCAGAAGCCAATATTATCTATCCTGGAGAAGAAGACTATTTCAGCCTTCAGTTTTACCTGAACAAGAAAGCCAGGATGTCTTCTTCTTATGAAGGCTCGGATTATCCAGGAAGGAGCCAAATGTATGAAATTGCCCTTGTGCAGATCCAGGATCTCTCGGAGATGCCGCGTCCTGATAGCAAAACCTCCAAATTTGATATCACGGAGGTGGAACCAGCTTTCCTCAACCTCCACGAACTCTATGACATTGTCTATTCTCCATTTGAGTTCCTGAGTTTCAGGAAAGCTCCTGAAAATTTGCCCACCAAAAGGCCACCTGGATTCAAACTCCCTTCTCAGCAGGAGAAAAAAATATGTCTCAGGGAGGATAAATTGCCTGAGGCGGACCTCAAGGAACCTTCTGGACAAAAGGAAGCAGATGCCCTCAAAACGGAGATAGGTCCTGAACCAGCCATAGCACCTCGGATAGGAAAAAGGTCTGACTCCGAAGGTGATCTACCGACGGGGTCCCAATATGACCTCCCTTCGGATTCAAAGAGGAAGAGGAAGAGTTCTCTCCAGAGTGCCTTAGGACTTTTCAAGCCCATGGTCCGCTCTCAATCCATGGAGCAGGTGGAACTCAGTCTGGGGAAGAGGATGAAGGCATCCGTAGCTCAGTTCTCAAAGATGTTGACCAGAAAACTTTCCAGTGAAGACACCAGAACAGGTAATGATTATCTTCCTTGGCTGACATGAGCCAAAGAAAAGCCTTCAGGATCGTTACCGACGTAGAGATATCTTGGGTGTAGAAATGGATGTTAGGATAGGCCAACTCAGTAGTAGGGGAAATATATTTATAGGTCAAATGTAGAAATGATGAAGGAGAACCTCAAAGTAACCTGGCTGGATTCTGGATAGAGGGATCACCTGGGATGCTTTTAAGAGTATATTGTCACATCCTACGACGATAAAGTGGCATTTCTGGAATCTTTGTGGGATCTGTGTCAAGATCCTCCTCAAAGGGTTGACAGGTAGCTACCAATTCTGGTCTCAATCCAGCTTCTAAAAGGTACCTCTAGATATTTCTGAAGGGCATCCTGGTTAAGAGGGGTGCAAAAGAGCAGCGGTCCCCAAAATTTTGTAATTTTAAGACTTGTGAACTTAGAATTCCCCAGCCAGTATGACGGGCCGAGGAATTCTGGGAATTGAAGTTGATAAGCTTCAAAGTTGCTAAGTTTGGAGAACTTCTGCAAAAGAGAATGGATCTTCGGATCTCCTGGCTGCTCCATCCCTGACCTTTTGGGTGGTCCTCTATTTTCTAGCCTCTGAGGAAGTCAAAAGTGAGCAAGCTGAGAGGACCTCTTTGACAGAGCCTTCCCCAACTTCCAAAAAGAAAAGGATGTTCTCTGCATTCACCTTGCCCAGCCTCAAGACTAAGGACAAAGGTATAGCAACTGGGGGGGAGGGGCGACGGAAGGAGAGTTCTCGAGAGGCCGGAATGGAGGAGGGAGGGCTGATTTGGGTCCTGAGTTCGAACTCTGCACTCTGCATTTATTTTTAGCCATTAATGCCCAACAGTGTGTGTGTGTGTGGGGGGGGAGGGGGTGTCTTTGTTTTAGAAATGCACTGAATAATAAATAAATATTTGGGAAGGAGGGAGGGGAAATAGGAAGGAAGGAAAAGGAAACCAGAAGGAAGGAAAGGAAGAAAGGAAGGGAGGGAGGGAGGGAGGGAGGGAGGGAGGGGAGGAGTAAGGAAAGAAAAAGAAAGGAAGGAAGGAAAGAAGGAATGGCAATAATAAAACCAACCCCCAAAAAATCCATGGTCCATTGCATTTTGCTCCAGAAGTAGTTCTGTAGTCTTCAAGGGCCGCCCCATGTAGCAAATATTACAGGAGTCTAGCTACAACTTCTTAAAAAAGGGGCCAGAAAGTTCCTCTTTTGGTTCTCATACTTCTGGACTCCATTCCTAATTTTTTTTAAAAAAAACCACAATTTTATTAGTTTTTAAAAACAAACAAACAAACAAAACATAAAAACATCCAGCTTTCTTTCATAAATAAATAAATCCATTCCTAATTTTTGACACTTGTTTGGAAAGTCCAAGCGCGCTTCCTTTGTTCAATTGGGCTTGGCCGGTAGTGGGATGGAGGATTCCCCCAGAGAAGAAATCAGTATATTTCCAGAATCGAGACACATCCGATGTAGTCGCACAAGCCCATGGTGCAAAACTCTCCGTTCTCCTTTCCAGGACCTTCCTTCACCGAAGAGCTCACCGATCAGACAGTTGCCATCGGACAATCCCTGACCCTCTCCTGCCGGACCTCCTCCCATTCCTTCTCTGGCATAGAATGGTCCAAAGGTACCGTAGCTGCTGATATCGGGGGTGGGCAGGTTGACAGAACCTCCCCTTTCTCCTTCATCTCCTGGCTGGCTCCTTGTTCAAATCCCTCCCCACAGGTTGACCAGAAAGAACATAACCTGGGGGTTTTTGAAGCTCCTTCAGCTTGGTGGTTGTACTTGCAGGCGTTTTGTTACCAAACTAAGGAATATCACGAGTAACAGAAAAGAGAGTGGGGGGGTTATGGGGAGGAGGGGGAGGGGGGGAGGAAGACTGTGTGGTCCTTGGTGCTCCCTGAGCTGGGTTGTTTTTTCTTCCAGGCGTTTCATTGCCAAACTAGGTCATATCATCAGTGCTAGTAACTGCTCCACTGTTGAACTGGTGACGTTTTGCTTTCAACTGGATTTGCCTGCTTACTTTAAAGCTTTCTGGGGTTGTGAGGGCTGCGGGGTGCTTTGGGTCACACACAAAAGGGGCGCTTCGGCGCACGCAAGGATGCTCAAACAGCATTTTGCAGCTCCTCAAAGCCAGGAGTATATTCACCCAGGGTTGGGTCGCAGCCCCATGCAACCTCCCCTCGATCCTGAGAAAAAGATGCGTTTGGGTTAAAGGTCTTGAGGAAGAATGTCACAGGTGTACCTCCTCTCTAGTCCTTTTACTCCCCAGAATTCCTCTTTTGTCCAGTGATATTTCCAAGCTATATGCATTATTTAAGTAGTCCGTGACTAAAAGTCATTCATTTAGCAACCAGGAATAGGAAGGAAGGAAGGAAGGAAGGAAGGAAGGAAGGAAGGAAGGAAGGAAGGAAGGAAGGGAGGAAGGAAGGAAGGGAGGAAGGAAGGAAGGAAGGAAAGGAAAGGAAAAGGGAGGGAGGGAGGAAGAAAAAGAGGAGGGAGGGAGGGAGGGAGGAAGGAAGGAAGGAAGGAAAGGAAAAGGGGAGGGAGGGAGGAAGAAAAAGAGGAGGGAGGGAGGAAGGGAGGAAGAAAAGGAAAGGGGAGGGAGGGAGGGAGAGAAAAGGAGGGAGATGGAGGGAAGAAGTAAGTAAGGAAGGAAGGAAGGAAGGAAGGAAGGAAGGAAGGAAGGAAGGAAGGAAAGGAAAGGGAAAGGAAAGGGGGAGGGAGGGAGGAAGAAAAAGAGGAGGGAGATGGAGGGAGGAAGGAAGGAAGGAAAGGGGGAGGGAGGGAGGGAGAAAAGGAGGGAGGGAGGGAGGGAGGGAGGGGAGGAAGGAAGGAAGGAAAGGAAAAGGGGAGGGAGGGAGGAAGAAAAATAGGAGGGAGGGAGGAAGGGAGGAAGAAAAGGAAAGGGGGAGGGAGGGAGGGAGAGAAAAAGGAGGGAGGGAGGGAGGGAGGGAGGGAGGAAGGAAGGAAGGAAGGAAGGAAGGAAGGAAGGGAAAGGAAAGGGGGAGGGAGAGAGGAAGAAAAGAGGAGGGAGGGAGGAAGGGAGGGAGGGAGAGAGGAAGGAAGGAAGGAAGGAAGGAAAGGAAAGGAAAAGGAAAGGGGGAGGGAGGGAGGAAGAAAAAGAGGAGGGAGATGGAGGGAGGAAGGAAGGAAGGAAAGGGGAGGGAGGGAGGGAGAGAAAAGGAGGGAGGGAGGGAGGGAGGGAGGGAGGAAGGAAGGAAGGAAAGGAAAAGGGGAGGGAGGGAGGAAGAAAATAGGAGGGAGGGAGGAAGGGAGGAAGAAAAGGAAAGGGGGAGGGAGGGAGGGAGAGAAAAGGAGGGAGGGAGGGAGGGAGGGAGGGAGGAAGGAAGGAAGGAAGGAAGGAAGGAAGGAAGGAAAGGAAAGGGGGAGGGAGAGAGGAAGAAAAAGAGGAGGGAGGGAGGAAGGGAGGGAGGGAGAGAGGAAGGAAGGAAGGAAGGAAGGAAGGAAGGAAGGAAGGAAGGAAGGAAAGGAAAGGAAAAGGGGAGGGAGGGAGGGAGGAAGGAAGGAAGGAAGGAAGGAAGGAAGGAAGGAAGGAAGGAAGGAAAGGAAAGGAAAAGGGGAGGGAGGGAGGGAGGAAGAAAAAGAGGAGGGAGGGAGGGAGGGAGGAAGGAAGAAAAGGAAAAGGGGAGGCAGGGAGGGAGAGAAAAGGAGGAGATGGAGGGAAGAAGGAAGGAAGGAAGGAAGGAAGGAAGGAAGAAAAGGAAAAGGGGAGGCAGGGAGGGAGGGAGGAAGAAAAAAGGGAGGAAGAGAGGGAGGGAAAGGAGGAAAGAGGGAAGGAAGGAAAAAGTGGGGAAGAAGAAAGGAACGAAGTTCAAAGTTACAACAGCATTGAAAAAAGTGATGACTGGTCCTCACACTTACAACTATTGTAGCATCTCCACGGTCACATGATCAAAATTCGGGCAGTTGGCCACCATCTTGTATTTGCATCAGTTGCAGCATCCTAGGGTCATGTGATCACCATTCGGGACCTTCCCACCGGTCTCCGACAAGTAAAGTCAATCGGTGATGCCGGATTCCTTTAATGACCATGTGATTCACTTAACAACTTCTGCAATTCACTTAACAACCGGAGCAAGAAAAAAAGGTCATGGAATAGGGCATGGCTCACTTAATGGCCTCACTTAGCAAGAGAGTCTTTGGTCCCCGTTGTGGCCATAAGTTGAGGACTACCTATATAATTTGTGGGACTCCTGATTCCAGGCATTTCAAAGAGATTGACCTTCAATTTTAGGTGGTAGCCAAATTCCTGGCGACTTTCTTTTTATCGCCTTTTAGATGGAGCAGCAATTTGCAGCACGGATCGGATCCTGATTTCTTCAACTCTAAAACGGTTCCAGATTTTAACCGTGTTATCCGCTACGATGGCGGACTTTGGCGTCTACACCTGCAAGGCTACCAGTTCCCACGGTACTGTTTCCACCTCCTGCACCATAAGGAAAGCAGGTAAAATATGGTTTTCTTCCCTCTTGCATCCTGGGATCCAAAGAGGCTCAGAAATTGTGGGTCCAAAAATGGGAATGTAGAGATTTTGGGAAGGAAAAATATCTCTCCTTGTGCTGCCTGAAAGCATCTTACCCTTAAAAACCTCCCCAAAACTTAAGGTAGTCTTTGCCTCAGGATTAAGGGGGCATTTCAGTCCATCAGCTTTCTCCCAAATCTATTATGGTGTTGTGTTTCTTTTCTACCAGTTCTGTCTTATGTTTGTTTAATTATCCGCTTATACTCTGTCCATTCATACATCTATCATTCTTCACCTCTTTCTCTTTCCATTCATCCAAATTCATGTCTGTATCTATCTGTGTCTATCTCTATCATCTATCCGTCTGTCTGTCTTTCTATCCATCAGTTATTTCTATTATCTGTTGGTCTGTTTCCTCCTCCTCCTCCTCCTCCTCCTCCTCCCCTTTGTAACCCCCACCCCCTTCTATCACTGAAGATGTTACCTAGTTGGGTCAATCAGTCCTGAACTACAATAATATCTCCTATCAACATCATGTTTCTTATGCAATGAAAAACATTATTTCAAATAAAAGGCATTGCAACTGGAATGAATGAGTCTTTCTCCTGATGAGATCAGCCCCCAGAGTTTGTGACTGGGGTGCAGCTGAGCTGAAAATGATCTTTCACGATGCTTCAAGTTGCTTTCCAGTGTGTTTTCAAAATCATACCACGCCAACGTTGGGGTGAATGATGGTTTTCTATTCTGCCCCAGAGGCACCTTCAAACATACCTGCTCCTGATATCCTTGAAGTTCTTGAAGATGGTGTACGGCTGGCCTGGGAAGCAGTGGAACTCAACCACCCAGTGACTTACACGGTTCTGTGCAAGAAGGACGGTAAGCGGCTTCTCTTTTACGGGTGGTCCTCAACGTATCACCATAATGGAGCCCAAACTTTCCGTAGCTCAGCAAGACAAGTTTTTCCCCGTTCTTTTTTTTTTATTATTATTATTATTTATTTGATTTGTCAATTGTTTACAAGATAATAAGTATAAGTGTATACATAGTTATGAATACATGAAATGAGTACATATAAGAAAAATAAAATAAAAATAAAAGAAACAATAGCACAGGGACGGTAGGCACGTTGGTGCACTTATGCACGCCCCCTACAGACCTCTTAGGAAAGGGGTGAGGTCAATAGTAGACAGTCTAAGGCTAAAGTTTTTGGGGTTTGGGGAAGAAACCACAGAGTCAGGTAGAGTATTCCAGACATTGACCACTCTGTGGCTGAAGTCGTATTTCCTGCAATCAAGTTTGGTGTGGTTAACCTTGAGTTTGTATCTGTTGTTTGCTCTTGTGTTGCTATGGTTGAAGCTGAAATATTCATTGACAAGTAGGACATTGCAATGTATGATTTTATATACCATGCTTAAATCAGACCGAAGACGGCGTAATTCAAGGTTTTCTAGTTCTAGAATTTCAAGTCTGGTGGCATAAGGTATTCTACAACGAGTAGAGGAGTGGAGAACTCTTCTTGTGAAATATTTCTGGACTTTCTCAATTGTGCTAATATCAGATACATAATGTGGTTTCCAGACTGATGAGCTGTATTCAAGTATTGGTCTAGCAAATGTTTTGTATGCTCTAGTTAGTAGTGTGATATTACCAGAGAAAAAGCTACGTTTTATGGCCTTCCTTGCTTTTCTTTCAATGCTGCAAAGGTTGTAAGTGTGAAAACTAGTCGAGTAGTTTTTTTCAATGCCATCGTAACTTTGAATGGTCGCTAAACGTTTGTAAGTTGAGGACTATCTGTATCGCCTGCATCTTTAAGGGAGGCAAAGAAACTACCGCAGAGAGCAATGGAGGGCGATTGGCCCAAAGTCACCCAGCTGGCTTTCTTGCCTGAAATGGGGCTAGAACTCATCCTCTTCCTACTTTATTAATCTTTTTCATTAATTTAATGTTATATATTAATCTTTTTCTTCCTTCCTTTTGTTACTCTGCCAAGATGGAGAGTGGAAAACCCTGGCCAGTGACATCCCAGATTGCTGTTACACAGTTGAACACCTTCCTCGGGGTTTGGTCTACTCCTTTCGCATTGCCTGCGTAAGCCCAGCCGGCGTGGGTCCATACAGCTACCCAACTCCCAAAGTGAAAATCGGTGAAGAAGATCAAGCAGGTATTCATTTTCTCAGCAGGAGAGACTATTTTTAGCTCTGGGTTGAAACGAGGGGCCCTTCATGCTGTCTGAATTTGGTGGTTTTCCTGCAGACTTTTCACCGTCCAACTAGGTAACGTAATCCGTGTTAGGGAGTGTAGGCTTTGCTCCCTTTATAGTTTACAGTTGCTTATCTTGGCACTGCTGCTGGGAGGGCAATTCCTTGATTAGGGGACGGGATCCTACCGGCATAACAACGGGTTTGGTGAGTGCACGCTTTGCGCACTGTTAACAAATTGCCAACTCCGGCAAATAGTCACCGTCCTGCTGACGAGCAGCACTCAGTTGTGCCACGCAGCTGTGCCAAAGCAGTTAAGGAGGAAAAAACCTAAAGCCCGGGCAGGCAGGCAGGCCGGTGGGCCAAAGAGAAGACCAGAAGATTGTTGCAGTGAACCAGTTTGGTTTAGGCTGCCCTTTGGAGCTAGAACTGGGCTGAACCGGTAGAATCCCACCCCCCGGGTATTGCTTGCTGCTTCCTTGTTTGTCTGGTGTTAATCCGTGTTTATCTGGGTTTCTCTTTCTGTGCGATGCTTGCTGCTCTCTGAGTTTGTAGTTCAGCTCGTTGACCAACTGGATCACATCCTCAGGGAACGAATGGAACATTTGCAAGCAAACAACCAATTCTGAGAGCGCCTCCCCCTTCTCCTCCCCACAACCCTCCCCCCTTTAGCCTTAGTTGGGTCATGAAAACAGCCAAACTCAGAGAGCACCAAAGAGTCCACAGTCCTCCTCCTCCTCCCACGCCCCTTCACGTGGTTCTAAAGTGGCTATGGCGATGATTGTTCAGTGGTATGCGGTTGTGAAACAAATCCAGTTTCTCTCATTGTTGTTGTTTGTTGGAGGTTGGCTCACATGGTCCCAGGATGCTGCAGCTGTTCTAAATTCATGCCAGCTGCCGAACACCTGAATTTTGACGTGACTATGGATAATGCTGCTTTAGTTGTAGGTGCAAGGACAGGTTTCAAGTCACTTTTCTCAGTGCCGTTGTAACTTTGAGGGGTCACCAAACAATTGGTTGTAACTCAAGGACTAATCGCATTGAATATAAGTCAGTAGTACTCAACTTACAGCTGCAATAGAGACTGCCCGCTTTGGTCGTAAGATGTAACAGTCGTAAAGGGGCTCATCACATGACCTATCTGATTGGATAGCTATGGTCATTAAGTGAATCATGAGTCATTAGGCAAATCAACATGGCTGTTAAGTGAATCCAGATTCTCCATTGACTTTGCTTGGCAGAAGGTGGCCAAAGGGGATCTACATGATCCCAGGGACACTGCAACGGTCATAAATATGAGTCAGCTCCCAAAGGTCTGAATTTTGATCATCATGGGCACGCTGCAATGGTCATAAGTGTGAAAAGTGGTCAAAGGTCCCCCGTTTTTTAGGGCCATTGTAACTTCGAACGGTCTGTAAAAGAACAGTTGTAAACTGAGGACTACCTATGTAAACCAAAGCGAGAACCATCAGTGCAGAAGGATTGGGGTTAAGAACAACGGCTGCAATAAAATCGGGACTGTTGTGTGTGATGGAGACCCCGGGAACCCCTCCCTGCTGGGAAACTAAGTTTAGCCTCAGAAGGGTTGGCGTTGCGTTAAGAGCACTTTTATCTGCCGTGTGTGATAACCATGTTTTAATTTAGAATTTGTCCCTTCCTCTTTTCAGCATTTCAAGCTCAGGAAGAAGAGAACAGGATGGCAGAACTGCCAACCCACCAGACCTATGCTTTTCAGACTGAGATTAAAAGGTACGCCTGTCCAGGTGGTCCTCCACCTATGACCACCATCGGGCCCAAAATTTCTGCTGCTAAGGGGATCTTTGTTAAGGGAGCTGTGACTCGTTTTTACGACCTTTCTTGCCAAAATTATGAAGTTGAATCCTTGCAGTTGTTAAGCTAGTCACACGGTTGTTAAGTGAATCTGGCTCCTCGCTTGTCAGAAGGTCACAAAAGGGGATCACATTACCCTGGGACACTGCGACCGTCATAAATATGAGTCAGTCGTCAAGCAGCTGAATTTTGATCACATGACTCTGGGGAGGCTGCAACTTCACTGTAAAAGTGAAAAGTGGTCATGTCACTTTTTCTGTGCCGTTTTAACATTGAACAGTCACTAAACAAACTGTTGTAAGTCAAGGACTACCTGTACTCTTTCTTTCTTTCTTTCTTTCTTTCTTTCTTTCTTTCTTTCTTTCTTTCTTTCTTTCTTTCTTTCTTTCTTTCTTTCTTTCTTTCTTTCTCTTTCTTTCTTTCTTTCTGTCTTTCTTTCTTTCTTTCTTCCCTCCCTCCCTCCCTCCATTTCTTTTTCCTCCCTCCCTTTTCCTTCCTTCCTTCCTTCCTTCCTTCCTTCCTTCCTTCCTTCCTTCCTTCCTTCCTTCCTTCCTTCCTTCCTTCCTTCCTTCCTCTTCCCACCATCCCTGTCCCTTTCTCTCCTCCCTCCTTCCCTCTCTCCCTCCTGTCTTTCCACCTTCCTGTCCCTCTCTCGCCTTCCTTCCTTCCTTCCTTCCTTCCTTCCTTCCTTCCTTCCTTCCTTCCTTCCTCCCTTCCTTCCTTCCTTCCTTCCTTCCTAAAATGTATAAGGCTGCCCACCCATTCTCAGTGACTCTGGGTGCTTACCAACAACAAATCTTTCTGAAATGTCCCTTTAAGATGCTCAGTGCAACTCTTCTCAGATATGTTGCAGCAATAATTTGATATAAAGGAGGCAATCCCAGCCCTTCTTTCCAAGGTCTGACCTTCGGTTAATTGATCTGGCTGGCTAAATAATGTTCCCAAAGAATAAACAGAGAGTGAAATACTAGGAACTCTGATGGGGTTATTTGATCTTTCTGTTTGCAAATTAAACAAATGATGGAATGCTGTTTTTTTTTACACTGTTTTTCCATCTTGTGAACTCTTCAAGCTTAAGAGGAAGAGAGCTGGTGTGGCTGAAAAGGAAACAGTTTGCAGAGCAAAGAAGGAGAATGTTTTTTAAGGGAATTGTACATTAATCCTATTGGCAGCATATTTAATAGATAGATAGATAGATAGATAGATAGATAGATAGATAGATAGATAGATAGATAGATAGATAGATAGATAGATAGATAGAAAGAGATAGATGGACAGAGTGATAGATAGATCGATAGATAGATAGATAGATAGATAGATAGATAGATAGATAGATAGATAGATAGATAGATAGAGATAGATAGAGAGATGGGGAGATAGAGATGATGGATAGATATGCAGACAGAGACAGAAGATAGAGAAAGAAATGAGAGAAGAATAGAAATACAGAAGATAGATTGATAGATATTATTATAGATATAGGCCATGCAACACATGAATCGGGAAGAGTTTCAAAAGAAAATGGCAACCAATTCAAACACTTAACACAATTTCTAGGATAATTTGTATTGTAGTTCTAAGTGTGTGTGTGCACCTAGACTCAAAGCAAGAAAGTCATTTTCCAAAACACAGAAAGGAATGCAGCACTTGTATGTTTGGCAGAAGCCCATTGGCCACCAATAATGTGAGAAAGAGTGAGGCAATAAAATAGAAACTCCCTAAACGTTTTTTCCAGGGAATGAGTCTTGTAGCTGAAAGCACTTTTAATAATAGCTGCGCATCTGGGCTAGGCTGGAAGTGAACACCCAGAAATAAAACTTTGAAATTCTGCACAACAGATGAGTAACCATTTATGCAACAGGTGAGAGAAAGACGTTATGGAAAGAATCAGATCAGTCCTGAAGCTTCAGGTATCGACAGGCAATGCTTGATTTACAACCATTTGTTTAGTGACCATTCTAAGTTGCAATGACACAGAAAAAAGAGACTTATGTTTTTCACACTTACAACTGTTGCAGCACCTCTGTGGTCACGTGATCAAAATCCAGCTGCTTGGCAACTGGCACGTACTTATGACATTGTTGTGTCCTGGGGTCACATGATCCCCATTGGCTACTTCCTGACGAGCAAAGTCAATGGGGGAAGCCAGATTCGCTTAACAACCGTGTAACTGCAGTGGTTCGCTCAACCATGTTGGCAGGAAAGGTGTTAAAATGGAGCAAAATTCACTTAATAACTGTCTGGTTGAGCAACAGAAAGTTTGGGATTAATTCTGGTCGTAAGCTGAGGACTTCAAATCTCCGACAAGCATTGTTCTTTGGCTGAACAGCATCTGTACCCTGGTCAACTCCCTGGATCCAATTCAACAGGTGGAGACTTTGGGAAACTGGCTTCCTCGCAGGTAATCCAGCCCCAAACCATGTTAGGGCTTTCAAGGTGGAAACCAGGGTCTTGAACTGCACCCGGAAAGATTTCAGTAGCCAATTTTGCTCACACAATAACAGGTAGTCCTCGACTTACAACCACAATTGAGCTCATTGTTTCTGTTCCTAAGCAAGACGGTTGTTAAGTGAATTTTGCTTCGTTTTACAACTTTTCCTGCCAGAGGTGTGAAGTGAATCACCATAGTGAAGATAGTAACATGGTCGTTAAGCGAACCTGGCTTCCCCCCCATTGACTTTGCTTGTCAGAAAGTTGCAAAAGAGGGTTACAGGACCCCCGGGTCACTGAGACCGTCGTAAATATGAACTGGTGGCCAAGCGTCCAAATTTTGATCATGTGACCAGAGGGGTGCTGAAATGTCATAAATTTGAAAAAGATGGCCATAAGCCAGTTTCTTTCAGTGTTGTTGTAACTGGTCACTAAATGAATGGTTGCAAGTCGAGGACTTCCTTGCAGCGGTGTTATATTTGGCGCCATTTTCTCCACGTGCGGTAGTAATCCCAATTTACTCACAAGAAATAATCCCGTTTCATCCCAAGACACTTTCAGAATTTTAGAAGTGAAAGACCTCATAAAATCATTGGGTTAGAAGGGACCTTGGCGGTCATCTAGCCCAACCGCTCCTGCCTGAGGCAGGAGATCTTGTACCATCCTGGTCAAAAGGTTGTCCAGTTTATTTCTGGAAGCCTCCCCGTAACGTTGGGTTCTCTTTCTTCAGGGGCCGTTTCAGCATCATCAAACAATGCCGAGAAAAATTCAGCGGAAATCCCTTGGCTGCCAAAATCATCCCGTATCAGGCGGAAGAGAAAGACCACATCCTACAGGAATACCAGATCCTAAGGAAACTGCACCACACCAACATAGGGCAGCTGCAGGGGGCCTACGTGAGTCCACGCCACCTTGTGCTAATTGTCGAACTCTGCGTGGGGCCCGAGTTGCTTCATGCCTTAGCTGGGAGGTAAGTAGGAATGTTTCTTTCTAGTTGACCAACTACAGGTGGTCCTCAATTTACGAACATTCATTTAACAACCTTTTGAAAAAGGTGGGGGGAACGGACTTTGGACAGTCCTTGCACTTATGACCATCGCGACATTCCTGATCAAAATCAGAATGCTTGGCAACCGGCATGGAATTACAATAATTATCATCATTTGTGACCTTTGCAGTTGGCTTGAACCAGCAAAGTTAATGGGGGGAGGCTGATTCACTTAATGACCGTGTGATTCACTTAACGACCATGTGATTCACTTAACGACCATGTGATTCACTTAACAACTGTAGGGATTCACTTTACAACCATGGCTAAAAAGGCAAAATAAATCGGGACCAGCTCCTTCAAAGGGTTATTATGACCGCAATAGGGACCAGGAACTGTTGCTTTGCTTAGCAAAAGAGAAATCCTGTTCCCTAGTGTGGTCGTAAGTCAAGGACCACCAGTACCCTGAGGATCCTACACACCATAGTTCTGGATGAATTACAACCATTTGTTCAGTGACCCTTCAAAGTTACAACAGCACTGAAAAAAGTGACTTGTGACCGTTTTCCACACTTACAACAGTTGCAGCCCCACCCCCGGTCACATGCTCACAATTCAGAGGCTTGGCAACTGGCATGTGCTTATGACAGTTGCAGTGTCCCAGGGTCACATGATCCCCTTTTCCGATCTTCTGACAATCGAATTCATTGGGGAAGCTGGATCTGTTTAACCACCCTGCTATTCACTTAATAACTGCTGTGATTCACTCAAGATCTGTGGCAAGAAAGGTTGTAAAATGGGGCCAGACTCACTTAATGACTGTCTCACTTAGCAGTTGAAATGTTGGGCTGATTCTGACTGCCTGCACCCAACCGTATCCATGGAGGCTGGTTTTCTTGACATCGCTGGACTGAGTCGAACTTTTTGGGGAATCCCTGACCCACGTTTGTGTTTTTACCGTCTTCTCTTTTCCCAGGTCTTCGTATTCAGAGGTGCAGGTCAGGGATTACCTGTGGCAGATTCTCAGTGCCGTCGAGTATCTTCACAATCAGGACATCGTGCATCTGGATCTGCGGTCTGAAAACATGGTGATTGTGGAGCCCAACCTGTTGAAACTGCTGGACTTCGGCAACGCCCGGTTCTACACCCCAGATCAAATCATAACCGTGGATGGATGCACGGACTATGTAGAAACCATGGGTGAGTGAGCCAGGAATTCCGAGCTGTGGGAATTTGGCACCATGGATAAAAGAAAATAGGGTATTCTTCAGTTCCTCTTGCTCAGAGCTGGCCAGAACTTTTCCCGATAAGGAAAAATGGTTGTTAAAAACTAAGGCCTCCTGACCTCTAGATCTCCTGCTATCTGGGATCTTCAGTGGAAGGTGGCAATTTTTGGACTTGTAGCTTTTTGCCGCACCTGGCCTGTTCAGCTGTAGAACTGGTTTCATATTTACAGAAGATGCACATACACATTTACATAGATAGATGACAGAAAGAGCAGATAGATAAATGGATGGAGGGATGGAGACAGACAGACAGACAGATATAAAAGAGAATATTTATGGAGCAGGACTGAGCTGCGGGGTCCTTGATGTTCTCTGAGCTTGATGGTTTCCTTGCAGATGTTTCACGACCCTACTAGGGAACACCATCAGTGCCAAAAGTGAGGGGGGAAGAGTTGTTCCCTTTTTCTCCTTTACTAGAGGTTTCCCCTGGCAGTGTTGGAGCGCGTGTTCTTGGTGGTTCCCTGTTTTGGCTGTTCTTTATTTTTTGACCGTCTGTCTGAGAAACAATTAAACAGTAAACAATAGCCTAATCAGGGAATTACCAAGAAGAAATAAATATAAATAGCAAGCCGCACTCATAGCACTGATGGCGTTACCTACTTGGTAATGAAAGGTCTGCAAGAATTCTACCAAGCTCAGAGAGCACTAAGAAATCTACATTTATATATACACAAACACACACATACAGACAGACAGAGAGAGAGGGAGGGAGGGAAGGAGATCCTCTTTGAGGTAGACGGGCAATTCAGAAACGTGGAAAACAAGCAAACAAAACCAATTTATAGGTCAGATTTTTGCAGAAAATTTAATTCTGCAAATCTCTCTGGATCCGAAGCACCTGGATCTTAGGGCGGGACACTTTCCTAACACACGTGTGTATTTTTAGCTTCAGAACTCCTATCGGAGAAGGGAGCCGTTCCACAGACAGACATCTGGGCGATTGGCGTGACAGCTTTTATCATGTAAGTGGACCTCAGCTTCTGTTGACAGAGTCACAGCGCCTTCAAAGTAGAAGCCCTCTGCTCCAATCTTCTGCAGAGGACAGGATGCCTCCTATCGTTAGGTGGGATGTACCGTGGGTGTGAGTACAGAAGGCAAGTTTCACTTAGTGCTTAAGGCACCAGGCTAGAAAGCAAGAGAACGTGGATTCGAGTCCGTGAAAGCCGGCTGGGTGACCTAGGGATAAACTCAAGGGGAGTTCTAGTCTTGCCTTAGGCGTGAAAGCAGGCTGGGAGACTTTGAGCCAGTTCACCAAAGAATTCTAGTCCCACCTTAGACCTTGAGCCAATCCCCAGGAGGTAGTGAATTCTAGTTCTGCCATGAAAGCTGGCCGGGTGATTTTGGGCCAATCACCAGGGGACCGTGACACCTCAGATATGAAACCAACTGTGTGACCTTGAGCTAGCCGCTTTCTTTCGACTCTAGGAAGCAGGCAATGGCAAATAACTTACGAAAAAAATCTTGCCCAGAAAACTGTAGCGATTAGTCCAGGAGTCCAAAATTAACCAGAAGTCTCTCCCCCAACCCCACAGCCTCTCTCTCTCTCCCTCTCCTCCCCCCACTCTTTCTCACACACACACAAAATCAGTTTTCAAGTGGCCGCCCTCCACGGAGGTCCCAAATCCAGCAGAACTGCCCAGGCTCGAGTTATAAAAGGCAGATCTGTCTGATCTGTGTCCTGTCATCTTTACAGAGAACCTGCAAAGCTTTTTTTATGTACAAACCAGTGTCTTTCCCCCAAATCTCTAGTGGGATAGTAGAGCGGAGAAGTTGCTGTGAATAAGAGGGTAGAGACCAAGGTTCTATCTTGCGCCAGCCAAAGACGCTTCTGGGTGGATTTGGGGACATTCCCCCTTCTCTCGGCCTGATTATCTGGTGGGGGGAGGTCTTCAAATAGGAATGGGGGACTTGCAGGTTCCAGTTCCTAACCCCCCCACTCCTTTAACCTCAAACTATCCACTATTGACCTCACCCCATTCCTAAGAGGTCTGTAAGGGGCGTGCATAAGTGCACCATCGTGCCTCCCGTCCCTGTCCTCTTGTCCCCAATGATTCGCACCTATTTCCTGTGTTCTTACTCGTGTTTATGCTTATATCTATTAGCTTGTAAGCGATTGACAAATCCAATCCAATCAATCAACCAATCAATTAAAACCTTAAGGTCCGTTTGGGTGACTTGGGGTTGCCACTTCCGGGGCTTTTATAAGGGGGGAAAATAGGACTAGAGAATGCCACACAACATGGGCGTCTCATGTGTCTGTAAAAAGCAGGCTACAAATTCGTGAATAAATAAATTAACCCACAACGTTAGGCAAAAGCAGGCAGAGGCAGAAGAAACTCATAATTAGGATGCCTCTGTTCTCCTTACCAATTTGATTTTTGAAATATCCTTATCTGGAGAAATGGAACTGCGTGGGCAAGACTTTTAATTAAGTATTATCATCAAAGCCTTCATAGCGATCCTTTCTGAAAAGAGGCAGTGAATGCCGCTCTATTTTATTTTTTTTTAATCTTATTTTTTTTTTAATTTTGCTTTGCTTTTCTTTCATTTCACTTTATTATTTGTACCTCACTGTTATTTTTACAAATAACCCTAGCAGCAATGAACGTATCCAATACACTTTTCTCCTCCTACTTTCCCCCACAATAACCCTGTGAGGTAGGTTGGCCTGAGAGGGAGGGATTGGAAAGTCACCCAGCTGGCTTACATGCCCTAAGGCGGGACTAGAACTCATCGCTTCCTGGCGATTAAACCAAAGTCACCCAGACAACTTTCATGCCCGAAGCAGGACTAGAACTCTTCATCTCCCAGTGATTGGCCCAAAAGTGCCAAACTGCTTTTCGTGCCTAAGGTGGGACTAGAAGTCCTTTTCTCCCAGTTTCTAGTCTGATATCTTCACGACGGTCTTTCTTGTAAGAAAGGTTTTGAGGCAGAATCAGGCCCAGTTCCATTTTCAGGGCCACCCAGAGGCCACCCAGATGCTTCCCAAGAAGTCCCGCATACCAGATCAAATTCACGCCAGATGAATTTGCTTCATCAGGGAGTAGGCAGAGAGTAAGACCCCCGAGTAATAAAAGAGGACAAGTTGTTAGTAGGTCATGGTTCTGCTTTATTCATTTGGATCTCAAGTGGGCTGAGGGTTTACTAACTCTGTGCTTTGTGAGTGCTGATGTTGCTGGCAGATCAAATACAGGTAGTCCTCCACTTACGACCACAATGGAGCCCAAAACTTCTGCTGCTAAGTGAGAAATCTGCTACGTGAATGTCGCCCCACCTTACGACCTTTCTTGCCACAGTTGTAAAGTGAATCACTGCAGTTGTTAAGTTAGTAACACAGCTGTTAAGTGAATCTGGTTTCCCCGTTGACTTTGCTTCTCAGAAAGTCGCAAAAGATGATCGCGTGACCCTGGGACACTGCGACCATCATAAGTATGATCCAGCTGCTGAGCATGTGAATTTTTTATCACATGATTATGGGGAGGCTACAAAGGTCGTAACTGTGAAAAATTATCATAAGTCACATTTTTTTGTGTGCTGTTGTAACTTTGAATGGTTACTAAATGAACTGTTGTAACTCGAGGACTACCTGTATGAACTGAAAAGTGAGCTAACGTTAGAGGCAAAGAAGGTAAGGAGCCAAGAAGGACAACAGGACAAAGATAATTGGTGAAAGACATGAAGAAATCAAATCCAATCGACCTGTGGTCAGAGTACAACATGCGTACAGTGAGATTGGCTGAGCCTCCCTTTGTGCACCCCACCCCCTAACACAACTCACAGTGAGGACCGAGGTCTCTAACCCAGACCTAACCTTACTACACTGTGTGACCTTGTTGCACAAAGCACCAGCCCCGCAAGTCTATCATACTATGTTGACACGAAGAAATTTCGCATTCAGGAGTCTTAACAGTCCACGGGTAGAAACTGTTTTTGCAGCCTGACTTCTCTATCTCCTGCCCGATGGTAGGAGAGTGAAGAAGTGCTGATCAGAGTGCGAGTCCTCCCTGAGGAGCTTCCTCACTCTCCCAAGGCAGTGAGCCACAGCAAGGTCATCTAGAGGTATCAGGGAACAGCACACGAGGTTTTATGCTGTGCTCACCAGCCACCCTAATGTCTTTCTACCCGTAGCTGTCAAGCCAGCATACCACCACCGTCATGCAGTATGTGAGGACGCTTTCTAGTGTGTACCTGTAAAAAGGAGGCCATCCGTTGCTCTTCCACTTTGTTCTTTTGCAAGACCCTCAGGAAATGGAGTCTCTGTTGGGCCTTTCTGCCACCTGGGTTGTGTTGATTTTCCAGCCCCCGTCTCGATGTAAAGTGGGGCGGGGTTCCTCCCTCTTCTTCCAGAGGTCTAGCACCATCTCCTTTGCCCTGCTGATGATGTTCAGGTGCACTGTGAGGATAATGGTGGAACCTCCCCCCTGTGCACCGTTTCCCCTCCCTCCACCTGTAATGAGACCCCATACGGTGGTATCGTTTGCGAACAGACGAGCTGGCAGGAGATCCCATCAAATCAACCTTGAAGAGCCTCTTAAGGAGATTTTCAACCATCCCAGGTCATGGTTATTTATTTATTTGGTTTGTCAATGGCTTACAATAGGTATAAGTAAAAACATAGTCATGAATACATGGGTACATATAAAGAAAAGGAGTGGAGAACTCTTCTTGTGAAATATTTCTGGACTTTCTCAATTGTGTTAATATCAGATACGTAATGTGGGTTCCAGACTGATGAGCTGTATTCGAGTATCGGTCTAGCAAATGTTTTGTATGCTCTAATTACTAGTGTGATATTACCAGAGAAAAAGCTATGTAGGATTAGGTTAACGACTCTTAATGCCTTTTTGGCTATGTAGTTGCAGTGGGCTCTAGCACTTAGGTCATTGGAGATGAGTCCTCCAAGAAGTAATCCAAGAAGCTTCTTCAGTGGAGATTTGAGGAAACCAAAGAACTGAAGATGCTTCTTGGATAAGAAGCGAAACGTTTTCCAGAACCAAGGAACTCCAGTTGCCTTTTGGAAAAAACAGCTGTGGAACAACCTGCGAAGAGTTTCGGACAGCTGGCAAAAAAAACACCAGAGCTGGACTTCAGAGGAAGAGTTGGGCATAGAAGGCCAAAGTGAGACCTCCACTAGGCCCCAAAATACTCTATAGGTAGTCCTCAACTCATAGCCACAATTGTGCCCAAAATTTATGTTGCTGAGTGAGACATTTGTTGCGTGAGTTTTGTCCCATTTGGGTAAGTTTTCTTGGCACAGTTGAATTGTTGCAGTTGTTAAGTTAGTAACGTGGTTGTTAAGTGAATCCGCTTTCCCCGTTGATTTTCCTTGTCAGAAGGTCACAAAAGGGGATCACGTGACTCCGGGACACAGCAACTGTCATAAATACAAGCCAGTTGCCAAGCATCCAAATTTTGACCATGTGACCGTGGGGAGGTTGCAGAAGCCGGGTGAAAAAAACAGCTATAAGTCCCCTTTTTTCAGTGCTGTTGTGATTGTGAACGTTCACTAAACAAACTGTTATAAGCCAAGTTAGGCCTGAGACTGTCTCCACTTACCCTTTAACGTCCTGACTGTCCCTCTCAAACCAGAAGCGGATGAGAAGTGTGTGATTTTGTTACACTTCAGGTGAAATCAGATGACCAGGGGTGTGTAGGATCATCACGGTCTCCGTTGGGGATTTCAGGATGATGTGGGCACCTACAAGGCCTTGAACTGCTGTCAATCCGGGCTGTGGTTTTTGCTAACACCTTCCTGTGAGGCAGTCCCCATTTCCCTTACCCTTTGGGATAGGAGGGGAGAGAATTTGGGTTGAATGTCCCAAGTCAAACATGAGAGAGATAAGACCTAAAACAAATACGCCGTTATGAATGCAAGGTCAACCATAGGAAGTGACAGTGGAGAAGGCTGGGGTTGAGGTTGAGTTTTTTCCTTGCAGACGTTTCATAACCCACCCAGGTGACATCATTAGTGTGAGAAGGGACTGTCCGCAAGGAAATAACCAAGTTCAGACAGCACTGAGGACGACTCCATAGAAAGAGAAACCCAGATAAGCAGGGATTAACCCCAGAGAAACCACTAAGCAGAAAACAATACCCCAATCAAGGAATTACCAAGGCAAAAAACCTCACAAACTACCAACAGTAGCAGGACAAGCAACTCTATATAAAAAGGGAGCAGACTCACACTCCCTCAAACTTGATTATATTACCTATTTGGGCCATGAGATGTCTTTCCCACACCCTTCTAGCACTGACCATGTTACCTTGTAAAGGTCATAAAATATCTCACCAGGGAGCCCACAGTCTTCCTCCTCCTCTTCTTCCTCCTTCCTCCTCCTCCCCCTCTCCCCTCCTCCTCTCTGCAACCTCCCCTTTCTTCAACCACCGATGATGTTGCATTGTTGGATCATGAAATGACTGCGAGAAAATAGCCAAGCTCAGAGAGCACCAGGGAGCCCACGTTTGAATTCCGAGCTACAAAAATCCTGTGTTCTATTGGCCAAAACAGAACTTTTCCTTCCTCTCCTCTTTCCAGGCTGAGTGCCGAATATCCCATCAGCTCCGAGGGTGCCTGTGACTTCGGAAGGCTGGTCAAGCGAGACAAAATACGACTCAACAAATGTTACGCTGGCCTTTCGGGGGGAGCCATCAACTTTCTCCAAAGCACGCTTTCCTTGAATCCATGGTGAGAAGATCTGTTTGCGCCTCAAGGGTTGCTCTTTCACACGTTGCAGATATTTTTTTCCTATCCCAGATCATCTCAATTAAGTACAGGGAGTCCTCTATGACCACAATTGAGCCCCGTATGATGGCCTTTCTTGCCACCATTGTTAAGTGAATCTGGTTTCCCCATGTCAGAAGACTGCAAGAGGAGAATCCCCATGGGACATAAGTCAGTTGTCAAGCATCCAAATGTAAATCACATGACCCCGGGGATGCAGCAAGGGTCATAAGCGTGAAAAATAGTCATAAGTCACTTTTTAAAGTGCCTTTGTAATGCTGAACAGTCACTAAATGAACTGTTGTAAGTTGAGCACTACCTAGGAGTAACAATCAAGTGCAATGAGGCCGTAAGAGATTGTTTGGGCTCACAGATAGTTCTCACTTCATGACCATTAGTGAATGTTTGAAGTTCCGACAGATCCCCCCCAAAAAGTACCTGCTATCTGCATTCCTGTCATGGTCGTTAAGTGAATCTCTGCAGTTAATTTAGTCACATGGTTGTTAAGTGGCTATTGACTTTGATGGTCAGAAGGTTGCAAAAGGGGATCACGCGACCCTGGGACATAGCAACCGTCATAAATATGAACCGGTTGCCAAGCATCTGAATTTTGTTCACGTGACCACGGGGATGCCGCAACGGTTGTTAAGTGTGAAAAATGGTCCCCTTTTGTATAATGTGGAACTGTCATTAAATGAATTGAGGACTACCTATTAAGAGTTAGGGTTACTGAAAGCAGTTATTTAAAAGAACCTCCAATATTCGAAGGGCTGCCACAAAGTAGGGGAGGGGCGGGGGGGGCAGGGGGGGGTCAACCTATTCTCCCAAGCACCAAAAAGCATGAAAAGACGTGATGGGGGATGGATGATCCAGGAGAGAAGCAACCCAGAAATAAGGAGGCATCACCGCTGGAACGTCCTGCCTCCAGAAGCTGTGAAGGCTCCAACGCTGGGAGGTTTTGAAGAAGAGGATGGACAGCCATTTGTCTGGAATGGTAGAGGGTCTCCTGCTTGTGCAGGGGGTTGGACTAGAAGACCTCCAAGGTCCCTTCCAAGTCTGTTATTCAATTAAAGGGGGACTCTCTTCTGCTCCCTTCACCAGCTGGGGTGGCTGTGTGAGGTGAAGTCCGAGTTACGTTTAAGGTCTACGATGGAGAACCCCGGTGGTGGGATTCAGCTAATTTAAACCACTGATTCTTCCTAACGACTGAATGGGTGTGGCCATCTCGATGTAACTGACAGCAAGGTGGAGCGGGGCGGGCCTCTTTGCCGGCGCGAGGGGCCTCCGTCCGCTGCCTCTTTGCCAACCTAAACCAAGGAGGCAGATGCTTCCTCTTTGCCGGCGTGAGGGGCCTCCGGCCACCTTGGCGTGGACCAACAAAGAAGCAGTGGCTACGGGCCACTCACACCGGCAAAGGGGCAAGGAAGGCTTACCAGGCAGGCAGGTAGCTGGGCCGCGTGGGAGGGTGGGGCAAAGACAGGTAAGTGGGCTGGGCCCCGGGGACCACGGGGTCGAGGCTAGCAAGCGAGGGGAACCCAATAGCAAAAGCTGTTATGCCGCCTCCAAGATGGCAAGGCAAGATAAGGGGTGTCTGGGAGGGGCAGAGCAGGCGGGTCATGGTGGGCGGGGCCAGCCAGTGACGCTATTAACCCATTGTCTGAACTGCACAAAAAAAATTAACAACCGGTTCGCTTGAACCTGTCTGAACCGGCTGAATCCCACATCCGGAGAATCCCTTCTGGATAATTCATCTCTGCTTTTTCTTCTCGTAGACCTTGAAAGCTGCTGCTTCTCCTTCTCCTCCTCCTCCTCCCCCTCCTCCTTTTTCCTTCTTTTTGGAAAAAAAGAAAAAGAAAGATGTTGGTTTTTTTCCCGACTTGGTTTCTCTGCTAGGGCTTCAACCTCAACCTTCTGTTTCCTTCCAGGAGAAGGCCAACAGCCACAGAGTGTCTCCAGTCTTCGTGGCTGCAAGAGACCGGCTTGGACGAACACCAGCAAGCCACGGTGACCTTCTCTACCGCCAAGCTGAGAAATTTTGTGGCCGAACGCGAGCGGAAAAGAGCGCTCCTCTGTTCAAAGTACGGCGTGATGGCTGTGTAGCCCACAAAACCTCTTTCACACCATCTCCAAAAAGCAAGCATTTTTATGCAGCGTGTTGGCGAGATCTCGGAAGCCTGCAGGTTAAGGCATTTATTGTGAGTGTGGAAGAGAAGAGGTCCCAGTTACAACAGACGGACGCATTTTATTTATTTTACAGCAATGCTCCGCTCCTGTCTTCAACAATGTGGTATAGTTAACGGATGTGGGAAGGTGAATGTTGGGCCCGAAAGATTATCTGTTTCAAAAGCATTTTAAAGGTGCATGTAACCCACAGAAGGAGCTTATGAAATCTCTGGCTTATTTATTTATTTTGGAAAGAAAAAAAAGGAAGTATTTATGAAGAATCTGATTTTTTTTTAAAGGCTTTAAAAAAAAAAACTGGAGGGGAAGAAGAATCCACACAATATTTCCGTTGTTCGCCATCAGTTGAGCATGCAAATGTCCACGAACTTAATAACCGTTTCACCAAAAACGAGAGATTTAGATTTAATTTTGGTTTTGGTTTTAATTTAATTAAAGGTAGTTCTACTAAAATAAATTTAGTTCAGTTACTTAATTATTTAATTTATTAAAGAATTTATTTAACCCAAATGAAATTAATAAAACTAAATTAATGAAATAACTGTAAATTAGATTGGTTTTATGAATGTTTTATTAATTTTAGTTTTAATAATTATTTAATTATCCTATGTTAGCGTTAAATAATTAATTGAACAGTTTCCTTTCGCTGCCTTTATTTCCCCCCCAATTCGACAAACTCAATACAGAAGCAGATATATATATATATATATATACATACACACACATACATACATAATAAAACTTTGTGTTAAACATCAGAGTAAATTTCATTAACAGTTGGATGAGTTTCAGTGGCTTTACAGCTGTGGCTTTTCACATGTGAACATGCTAGGGTGAGAACACACAACAATACTTGGACAATAAATCATTTTCATGCTGGGAACACCCGTAATCTCAACCCAAATCACAATCACTTTCGGCTTCCTGCAAAAATCTTCCCAAACGCAACACTCCTCCCGAGGTATAAAGAGGTGGCTCATGCCAGCCGGCCATGCTTCATGCAGCCCTTCGGACAATCTACCGCCAGCTGTTCTTTTCAAAGAATTACAGAACTCTTTCAGAAAAAGAAAACATATAAAATCTTTCACAGTCTTATCAGAGAGCGAGTGCAGGGCCTCCACTGTACCCCACTGCTGTGAGGTTTGTTGCTGTCCAAACAAACAAACAAAATTGCTTCTTTTGCAGTGAAAAATGAGCTGTCTGGCTGTTTATCACCATTGGAACCTAGTTTTGCAACCAAGAAAAAGAACTATTTATCTGCCCCAGTAAATAAATACTGTAATCAAAACAAACTTTTGTTGCAGTTGTTCGTTGTAGCTTTTGCTAGTGCTGGTAACTCTTGTTCTTTGTAGTACAGAGAGTCCTCGACTTACAACCAAAATTGAGACCCAAATCTCCATTACTAAGTGAGACAATTGTTGAGTGAATTTTGCCTCATTTTACAATCTCAGTTCTCACCGTTAAGTGAATCATCGCCGTTGTTAAATTAGTCACATGGTTGTTAAGTGAATCTGACTTCTCCATGGACTTCGCTTGTCAGAAGGTTGCAAAGGGGGATCAGGTGACATTGCAACCGTCATAAATAGGAGCCAAGCATCTCAATTTTGATCCTGTGACCATGGAAAAGCTGCAACGGTTGGTGAAGGGCGAAAAAACGGTCATAAGTCCCTTTTTTCAGTGTATCTTCAAATGGTCACTAAAGGAATTGCCGTAAGTCGAGGACTACCTGTATTGAGAACGCCAACAGCAAGATAGTCCAGGTCTTTTGAAGTAGTCGACCGCGTCTCGCATATGACTACCTACCAACATCAAAAAGGTGATTTTTCTTAAGCAGCTGTTACCACAGGTTCACCCGGATTCCTTTTTTTAAAAATAATCTACCTCTCGCTGAGTTTTGAATTTCAAAAGCAGGAGTGGCCCGCACAGAAGGAGGGTTTATAGACACGGAATATGTCACTTGGGCCAGTTAGCAGCCCCAGGAAGTGGGGGGGCGGATGTGAGCAAGGGGGCGGTCCTTCCCCATTCCTTCTGCGGTGCCAACAATTGCAGAAAGGCTCAGTCAAATGTGAGGAAGGAAGGAAGGAGGAAGAGACAGAGAGAAAAGAGAGGAAGGAAGGAGAAGGGAGGGAGAGAGAATGGGAGAGAAGTGAGGGAGGGAGGGAAGGAAGAAAAAAGGGGAAAGTGAGAAGAAGAGAGATAGAAGGAAGAGATTTTCAATTCCATGGTACACCTTGACAATAAAAAAATTGATTTGACTTGATTTGGAAAGAAGGAAGGAAGGAAAGAAAGAAAGAAAAAGAATGAAAAAAGAAAAAAAAGAGAAACAGAAGGAAAGTGAGAAAAGGAAGGGAGGAAGGAAAGGAAAGAAGGAAGGAAAGAGAAAAGAAAAAATAAAGAAAGAAAGAAAGAGAAAGAAAGAAAGAAAGAAAGAAAGAAAGAAAGAAAGAAAGAAAGAAAGAAAGAAAGAAAGAAAGAAAGAAAGAAAGAAAAGGTCAAAGCTTTATTTTTAAAATCAGCACCTTGTTTCCAACGTCTTTTGCATATCGTGGAAATCAATTAAACACATGCCTTTCATGTCAGAACCTGGCCAGTGTTAATTGTTAATTGTTTTCCTTGAACACAGAGTCACGTCGGGGAAGGCTGGCCGCTGATTCGATCCCAGGAGGAAGAAGAAGAAAGCCGGATCCCTTTGGGGAAATTGGCACAGGAGAGGGAAACTCCCTTTCTCTTTCAGTTGTTTTGTTAAACCCCTAAGTAGCTGACTTCATAGCATATTCGGAGCTTGCTTCGTGCAGATAAAGGGAGAAAGTTATTTTACAACACCCTCACCCCACCCTATCCCACCCCTTACACTGAGGAGCACAGACCAATACATAGTCAGAAAGAACAACCGTACATTTGGCCTTGAACGACACCACTGGGGAGATAAAATCTATAAAGCTACATCGCTATAAAGCTTTAAATCCAGAATTGCTAGTTGTTCTGTTAATCACATGGTTGTTAGGTGAATCTGGCTTCCCCATGGACTTTGCTTGTCAGAAGGTCGCAAAAGGGGATCGCATCGTAGAGCTTATCCTAGAGTCCCAAAGTCTGATGGGACCTCAGAGAACATTTAGTCTGACCCGCTTCTTAAAGTAAAGCAAGATGGCGCCACAAAATATACCAGCGCAAGGATGCTTTGGGGTGAATCCATATTGCATTTCCACTACAGAATTAAGAACAGGGTCACCTGGTGAGCATTTTGGTCTCAGAATTCACTCTACAGGTAGTCCTCGACTTATGACCACAATCATGACTGGAATTTCCATTGCTAAGCACTTAATTTAACAAACCATGTAACCAACTTAAAAGTGAGTTGCATCCCATTGTACCACTCTTTCTGCCACGCTTGTAAAGCAAATCCCTGCAGTTGTTAAGAGAATCAAGCGGCTGTTAAGCGAATCTGGTTTTCCCCATTGACTTTGCTTGTCAGAGGCAGGCAGGGAAGGCCACAAACGGCGACTGTGAGTCACTTCTTCCAGTGTCGTTGTAACTTTGAATAGTCACCAGACGAATGGTTGTAAGTCGAGGACTTCCTGAAATGTATTTTATAGCTTGCATTCAACAGCACAGCAGAGCTTCAGCTTTCCAGTTGAAAAATATTCTTATTTATTTACTTAAGGAAATTTAATCCATTTACAACCATTTATTTTGTGACCATTTGAAGTTACATTGGCACTGGAAAAAGTGATTTATGATAGACTTTCACACTTACAACCATTGCAGTATCTTCACGTCACATGATCAAAATTCAGGCTCTCGGCCACTGACTCACATTTATGACAGCCACAGCATGCCGGGGTCACATGATCCCCTTTTGTGACCGTCTGATAAGCAGGAAGCCAGATTTACTTAATCACTGTGTGACTACCTTCTCCGCTGCATTGATTCCCTTAACAGCCGTGACACAAAAAGTTGTAAAATGGGGCAAAACATACTTAAGAACGGTCTGGCTTAGCAATGGAAATTTGGGGCTTAGTTGCGGTCATAAATCAAGGAGCACCCATATAAAGCCAGAATTGATGGGTTGATTCTGAGCCTTCCAATCAGGGTTAACATACCAGATAACCAGAGTTGGAAGGGACCTTGTAGGTCATCTAGTCCAACCCCTGCCCAAGTGGGAGACCCCGCACCATTTCCGACAGAGGGCAGTCCAGCCTCTTCTTGAAAGTCTCAAGGGATGAAGCCCCCACAACTTCCGAGGGCAACTTCTGTTCCATTGATTGATTGTTCTCACTGTCAGAAAGTTTCTCCTTATTTCCAGGTTGAATCTCTCCTTGTTCAGTTAACATCCATTATTCCTTGTCTGGCCTACAAGTGCTTTAGAAAAATAGCTTGACCCCTTCCTCCCTGTGGCAGCCCCTCCAATATTGGAAGACCGCTATCATGTCTCCCCTGGTCCTTCTCTTCACCAGACTAGCCAAGCCCAGTTCCTGAAACCGTTCATTGTGTGTTTTGGCCTCCAGTCCCCCTAATCAACCTGGTTGCTCTTCTCAGCACTTTTTCTAGAGTCTCAACATCTTTTTTATAGTGTGGTGACCAAAACTGGATGCAGTACTCTAGGTGTGGCCTTACTAAGGCTTTAGTGAGTGGTATTAGTACCTCCCTTGATCTCGATTGTAATCCTCTGTTAATACAATTTAGGATTGCATTAGCTTTTTTGGCTGCTGCTGCACACGGCTGGCTCCTATTTAGCTGGTTGTCCACTAAGACTCCAAGATCCCCCTCCCAGTTCCTGCTGTGGAGCCTGGTTTCACCCAATCTATATGTGTATGGGTTCATCTCCCAGTGACCACATAAACAGAATACAGAATAACAGAGTTGGAAGGGACCTTAGAGGCCATCTAGTTCAACCCCTGCTCAAGGAGGAGACACTCTGGAAAAATTGCTGCCCAATCTATCGCCACTGATCTAGAAAGCTTTGTGTTGTTGGCTGACCTGGAACTTGACTTTTAAAAACAAACTGTAATGGGGTGGGTATTTATTTCCTTAATATCTGTCACTGCCACGTTGTTTTTTTTTTACCAGCTCAGCAAAAATGACACTTTGGTTAATGTTTGCCATAGGCCAAGGCCAATTTTCTTCATATCTGTATATATCTGATAAAAAGCAAACAATTTTCTGTTGATTAACTCATCAACGCATTTCCTTCTCCGTCAGAGACCCTGTTGGGGAAGAGTTAGAATTAAGATAGGTGCCAGATACAGGCAGTCCTCATTTAGTGACTGTTCAAAGTTACAACAGCACTGTAAAAAGGAACTTATGACTGTTTTTCACACTTGGTGACTGTTGCTGCATCCCCATGGTCCCAAAATTCAGGTGCTTGGCAACTGACTCATATTTATGATGGTTGCAGTGTCCTGAAGTCTCGTAATCTCCTTCTATGACTTTCTGACAAGCATAGCCAATGGAGAAGCCGGATTCACTTAATAACCACGTCACTAATTTAACAACTGCAGGGATTCACTTAACAAGAGTGGCAAGAAAGGCCATAAAATAGGACAAAATTCACTTAACCTGCATCTCAGTTAGCAACAGAAATTTTGGGCTCAATCGTGGTCATAAGTCAAGGACTAGCTATAGTTTTGCTACACACAAAGGAAAAATCCTTTCTTTGGAATTCCTCTGTCTCTTAAAAAGCCCCTTAGCAAATTTCACTCGGAACCTCAGATCAACAGAAGACACACAACTCAGTTTGTATACATTAGCACACTGGATCTGCATGAAGTTAAAAAAAAATAATTATTATTTTGGAAAGCTGAACCTGAACAGAAAAGGAAGGAAAGAGAAGCGACTTGGGAGGGTTAACTTCAGGCAGCCTTCTCTGGGTTATTTTTCAGGGTGGATTTTTGCTTTTCCAGAAATTTTCTCTCTGTCCCTGGCAACTAGCAAGCAGAAGCTAAACTGTGTCATGCATATGGGGATTTGCACAACAGACTAAATGTGCAAAAGGAAAAGAAGGTGTTAATACACACACACAAAGGTGAGAAAGAGACTGATTCCATAACACAGAGATGAATCAGTTTGTTGGTGAGATGTTCCTGGTTATCCTAGATTATCTTGTGCAAGCTAAGCGTGAAAAAAGAAAGGAAGCAGCTCACACAAACACATATCCAAAGAGGGAGGGAAGGAGGGAGTCTGATTGCATAATATCGAGATAAACCAATTCACCAGTGAAATATCCCTATCCTAAATTATCCTGTGCAAGCGAAGTGTGCAAAAGGAAAAGCAGTTAATGTATACACAAACACACATACACACATACACAGAGTCTGATTGCATAATATAGAGATAAACCAGTTTTCACCAGCGAAATATCCCTAGTTATCCTAGATTATTGTGTGTAAGCTAAATGTGCAAAAAAGGAAGGGTCTCTCTCTCTCTCTCTCCCTCTCTCTCTCTCCTTCTCTCTCTCTCTCTCCCTCTCTCTCTCCCCTCTCTCTCTCTCTCTCTCTCTCTCTCTCTCACACACACACACACACACACACACAGAGTCAGAATTCCCTAACATAGAAACAAACCAGTTCACCAGTGAAATCTCCCTGGTTATCTTCGATTATCACGGGTAGATCGCTGCCTCTGCTTTTAGCAACGGCAACGGTACCTAAACCGGACATCATTCATGGGCTGCATCACCCCAAATCCGTAGCGGGTCTTGTTTAGGGCCGGGATCTCCTCCTGCTGATCGATCAGCTCCAGGTCAAAACAAGCCAGCATCAGGAAAGCGAAAAGCTTGATTTCGTTGGTAGCGAAGTAACGGCCAGGACACATGGAGGTCCCAGCCCCCCAAGGCATGGTGAAATACTTCACCTTCTCGCCGTTCTTAAAAAATTCCTTTTTGGAGCCATTTTGGCTGAGGAAACGGTCATATTTGAAGGCCTGGGGCTCTGGGTGGATTTCGGGGTCCATGTGGGCCGAGAGGAAAGGGAAGAGGCCAACTTTGTCGCCTTTGCGCAGCAAGTAGGACTTCCCATTGTGGAGTTTGAGCTCCATATCTTCTAGAACCAGCCGAACCAACAAAGGGGCTGTCGCCAACCTCAAGGTCTCTTCCACGGCGCTGTCCAGGATGGGCGTTTGGCTCAGCATCTCTCTGGTGATGTTCACGGGCTTCTGGCGGGAGATCACCTCTTGGCCCGACTTCTTCAACACCTCCTCAATCTCCTTCCTGACCTCTTCCATGGCTTTGGGGTGCTTCATCAAGTACTCCAGGAGCCAGAAGGAAGCTGGACCGGTGTTACCTTGAGCGGCCCAAAGGAGAAGGAACATGAAGCGGTCCCTCATCTCTTCGGACAGCCCACTTTCGGCCAGCTGTTGAGACTGGTCGCTGATCCACCGGCTGATGTTGTCCTTCTTGTAGACGTTCATCACTGAAAGCACGTCCCAGAAGTAGTGCCAGATTTTCTTCACTTGGCCCCATTCCGACGGGGTCAACAGGGCATACGAGAGGCGCGGGAAGAGCTTGTCATATTTGCGAAATTCGACGAATACCTCTTCGGTGTGCTGCTTGTCCTTTTGTTCTGATTTTTCTTTCTGTTTCCCACTTGGTTCGGTGCCGTACAAAGCCAGGAACCCAGCTCGGAAGACCGTGTTGTAGCAAAAGTGGAACAAACCATCTTCTTTCCAGGATTTCGGATCTTCTTTGGAGGTTTCCTGCCACCGGAGTAAGACGGCCTGCAAGGCATCCATCATGGCTTGGGTCATCACTTCCAGGCCTTCTCCCTTCAGGTGCTTCGTGCTGGAGGCTTCAATGATCTTGTGTGTCGTGTGGGTGGCCTCGAATCGAAACACCCTGAGGACGAGCTCGGCTGCAAACGAAATGAAATCCAGTTTGCTTCGGGCTTCCTTGACGATGCCACCGAAGGACAGCGGGTCTGTCAAGAAAGTAAAATACTGTCCTGCGATCAAGGCCGTGAAAATGTCCCCGTGCTTCTTCTGCATGGTTTGCAGGAAATCCATGTTGTCGTTTCGGAAGTGCAATGCGTGTCCTAGCCATGGAATGAGTCCTTTGTCCAAAGGAGGTTCATTGGGTCGTCTTCGGCGGAAAAAGCCCGTTAGGTAGAGGATCCCCAAAAGACCGGCCCCCAAGGCAACTGCGACTGTCACCCAGAAGGACATCTTGAAGAGTGTGTGCAGTTCAACGCAAGCAGCCTTTTTAATCATCCCAGGTTCTTCGGAGAAAAGTGGGTGTATTTTTTTGATACAGGGAGGAGTTTCGGTTGAGCAAACAAGCCAAGAATTGCAATTAACCCTTACAATAGGGGAGGGAAGGGAGGAAAACAACTTTAGTGCCTGAACCGTCTTTCTACCAGAAACTTTCAAAGGCTTCATTAACCAACAGGTAGGAGCTGGGAAAGAAACACGCCAGCGCTTATTTGACCTTTGAGCGTGCGTTTTCTTGACCCAATGCAAGTTGTGCAAAACAGGAATACTGAGAACAAGGTCTAATCTCCCGAGAGAGGGAGAGGAGAGGAGCAAACTTTTGAATATTTGGAGATCCATGAAGGATGAAGGTTGTGCTGGGGAGGGCAGGGGAGACAGAATGTGAGACGGCTAATCTCGGGATTATTGGGAGGGAGACGGAAAAAAGAAGAAGAGGAGGAGGAGGAGGAGGGAGAAAAGAAGGAGGAGGAAGAGACGAAGAAGAAGAAGAGGAGGAGGAGGAGTAAGTACGATCTTCCATGCAAGAGTTAATTTTACACTGATTGTGACCTTACGGCTGGATGCTTACAATCTGGGTGAACAATTATTGCACGGTCAGAAGCTACCCGCTGCACGAAAAAATTAAATTATCTTAACACAGTTGGCCTTTTAAAACACTTTCAGTCAAAGGGATTAAACGTGGAGCTCCCCCAAAAGGGTTTGAGGAAGAGACCCCAAAGTGGGTGGAGTTTTCAATTTGGGGAAGTCAGGGTGATTTCAAGGACAACTTTAAAAAGCTTCAACCTCCTCAGAGTTGATCCTGATCTCTATATTTCTGGGGTGCGCCCCAGCAGATGTAAGAGGTACCCACCCCCAGAACCCAAGGTGGGCCTTTTAAACCATGTCCCAGAACCTCACCTTAACTTCAGTATGTTTGGAGGTGCGTATTGGTAGTCCTTGACTTACAACAGTTCGTTGAGTGACCATGCAAACAGTGGTGGGATTCAAACATTTTTACTATCAGTTCTGTGGGCGTGGCTTGGTGGGTGTGGCGGTCACACCCACCAAGCCACGAAGGAGGTTTCTAACACTTAGCCAGTTTAAGAGGAATGGATTAACTTTAAGGCCCGTGGACCTCAACTTCCAGAATTCTCATGGCTGGTTGGGGAAGTCCACAGTGGCCAAGGTTAAGATTCACTCATCCAGAAGGTTAGTCTAATTGGCATCTCCTCAGCGTTGTTTTGCATCATTTCAGGGTCTGCCCTGAAACAGATTAATTTCATATTTCTTATTCTTCAGGGGTGAGTTGATTTACAGATGGTCCTTGACTTGTGACCACAACATGGGACCAGAATTTCCATTGCTAAACAAGACAGTTGATAAAGCGACTCACACCCAATGTTTTGATGTTTTTCTCCCCAGGGTTGTTAAGTGAATCTCTGCTGTTTGTTAAGTGAATAATGCGGTCATTAAGTGAAATAAAATTTCCCCCATTGAGTTGGCTTGAGAGAAGCAGGCTTGGAAGGTTGCAAATGGCGATTACCCAGGGACGCTGCGGCCATCATAAATACAAACCAGCTGCCAAGTAAATCCCTTTTGAAAGCACTGTTGCAACTTTGAACCGTCAGTAAATGAAAGGTTGTAAGTAGAGGACTGCCTGAATGTGCTAGGTCTCCCAAAGGGTGCCCCAATGCATTTATGGAAGGGATTTTCCAGGCAGGGCTGCCATTTGCTAGTCATGTAGAAAGGACAGAAACGGATCCCTGGGAAATTGAGAACGATGGTCGAGACAATCTGTAAGGAGCCCCATCTTCACATTTCATTCACTGGGGTAATCAATCACTGGTTTGGTTGTACCAGGGTACCCATGATCCACATCCCTCTACTGGACATAAGAACTGGACCTGAAAAGGCAGGACAAGAAGCAACGGGTGGAAACTAATCAAGAAGAGAAGCAACCGAGAACTAAGGAGAAAGTTCTTGACAGTGAGAACAATTGATCAGTGGAACGGCTTGACTCCAGAAGTCGTGAATGCTCCAACACTGGACGCTTTCAAGAAGAGATCGGACAACGACTTGTCTGAAATGGCGTAGTATCTGCTTCAGTAAAGGGTTGGGCTAGATGACCTCCAAGGTCCCTTCCAACTCTATTATTCTGCATTCTGTATTCTTCTTCCACACTAACCAAGAGTTAAGAGCTCCCTCTGCTGGCGTTAACATTTGGCTCCAGGCTTTTTTCAAAACTAGAAACATATCTGATATACAGGTAGTCCTTGACTTACGATCACAATTTTGTGCCCATAATTTCAGTGAATTTTGCCCCGTTTTACAACCTTTCTTGCAGCAGTACTGGAGGGATTGGAGCATAAACAGAGTGCATATACAGTGTGTGTGTCTGGCCCAATCTTTGATTTCCTTGCTGAGCTGGCAGACGCAGGGATAAAAACTTCTAGGTGAACTGCCAACCTTAGCAAAGTAACTACTTGAGAAATGCAAAATGCATCTATCTGCTTGAAACTAACTTAAAATGTGTTCTTCCCAGTAACTTAAAATGTGAGAAACGAAGCTTTGAGCTCAAATATGTTTCTTTCCAATCCATCTAAGTAAGATTCCTTTGTTTGTACAAGCGCTGAGAAAATTTCATAAGCTTTGCTTGATATGAAATAGCAATGACGGTCTTTGCTGGCTGTGTAATCTGTAAAAGTTCAAGAAAAAGTTTTTGTGCATGCCTGCATTTCTTTCTCTCTGCCTTGCTGTTGAAGGAGGGAGACAGAAAGGTCGCCCAGTTTTTGTTTTCTAATCAGAAAATAAAGCTGATTATCAGTAGCCTCGTGGTCAGAGTTTCATTGGATTTATTAGATATTCTGAGCTGCACTCGAAAAACCTTACAGTACTTAAGTGAATCACTGCCGTTTTTAAGTCAGTCACACTGTCATTAAGTGAATCTGGGCTCCCCCCATTGACTTTGTTTGTCAGAAGATTGCAAAAGGGGATCATGTGACCCCCGAGACAAGCAACTGTCATAAGTACATGCCAGTTGCCAAGCATCTGAATGTTGTCCTTGAGGAAGCTGCAACGGTTGTAAGTGTGAGAAACAGTCCTAAGTCCCTTTTTCCAGTGACATTGTAACACTGAAACAGTCACTAAGTGAACTGTTCTAAGTCAAGAGCTACTTGCACTGCACACAGTACGATGGAAACGGAGTACAGACGGTCCCACAAATGAGACGAGAATTTCCAGTGCTAAGCAAGGCGGTTCTTAAGTGAATCTGACCGATTTTTTGTGCCACAGTTGTTAAGTGGATCGTTGCAGTTGTTGAATGAATCATGCGTCCGGGTTCCAAGAAACAGACCCACAGCAAGCCAAACCCAGAGGCAGGCAGATTCCTCAAAGAATAGTTTTATTTGGATGAGCCGTTTTGGCACAGATCTGGTGAAAACCGACTCTGAAGACTCCCGCGGTTTTCACCTAATTAAAAGTGAAAGTTTTCCCCCAATCCCAAATGATCAGTCCCCCGGCCCAATCAAGGCAGTGCCCGCTGGTCAGGTGACCTTGCTCCTCTGGCCAGGTGTGGGAACACCCTCGGTTCCCAAGAGGAAGTGTTTGGTTTCGATTACACCACCCCAGCTCTCCTCCCCGCCCCCGTGAGGTTTGCCCTATTTTCTTGCCACCATTTTTAAATGGATCGCTGCAGCTGTTAAGTTCATTAAGACGGCCGTTAAGTGAATCTGCCTTACCCCTGGGACTTTGCTTGTCAGAAGGCTGCAAAAGGGGCAGGGCTGGGCTTCCAAACATTTAGCAAAGAGTTCTCCGCCTGGTTGCTGGGTGGGCGTGGCTATCGTGGGCGTGGCCTAGTTAGCCTCCTGCACCATGGCAGGGAAGGGGGGGGCGTTTCCTCCCTCCCCGGGCTCCGGAGGCCTTCTTGAAGCCGGAAATGGTCCTGTTTCTGGCCTTCTGGAGCCTCCGGGTAGCCCATTTTTCGCCGTCCCCAAGCCCTCCGTGCCTCCGTACGCCCTGCACTTACCTGGCATCCAAAACAGGCCGTGTGGGGACTCCTGCGAGGGGAGGGGAAGGGTAGATAGGGCCAGCCAGGGGTGGGATTTGCCGGCTCACCAAACCGCCCATAAAATTAGCTACAGGTTCACCCAAACTGGGACGAGCTGGTGGCAGCCCACCTCTGAAAAGCGGGGTCACATGACCTCAGGACACAGCAGCAGTCATAAGTACGAGTCAGTTGCCAAGCACTTGAATTTGGATCACAGGAACCATGGGGAATGCTGCAAAGGTCATAACTGTGAAAAAATGGTCAAATGTCACGGATTGCCATTGTAACTTTGAATGGTCACTAAGCGAACGTAAGTTGGGGACCGTTGCAGCATCCCCATGGTTATGTGATCCAAATTCAGACGCTTCTTAGCTGACTCGTATTTATGACGGTTGCAGTGTCCCGGGATCATGTGTTCGACCTTTGGCAACCTTCTGACAAGCAAACTCAATGGGGAAGCCAGATTCGCTTAACAACTGTGTGGCTGACTTAACAACTGCAGCAATTCACTTAACACCAGTGGCAAAGAAGGTCGTAAAGTGGGGCAAAACTCACTTATCAAATGTCTCACTTAACAATGGAAATTTGGGGCTCAATTGTGGTTGTAAGTCAAAGACTACCTGCATGCTTTCATGGAAAAAAACAACAACCCAGGCTGCTGACCTGCCTTGCAGTACTTGCACTGTCCGCTAGATGGCAGTAAAGACACATATGAAAATGGTCCATTATGCTGCCTTTATGCCTCCTAGTGGCCTTTCAATCTTATTCGTTGCTTTTGTGATTCTGTGATTCCCCTCCCCACACTTGTTTGTGCTGCCCTGGGTGCATGTGTGAACATACTGACCTGTATATTTTTATCCTGTTTTTTCCTATCCTGTTCTGTTGTTTCCAGGCACCGCCGCATCAACTAATCCTGACTTTTTAGTCTCTCTTATCGACACCTGTTACACGTTTTGGATGTCCTGTAGAGGGTGCTTATGTGTTTGCAATTATTATTGCAAGTAGTCCTCTACTTACCCAATCAATGGCCAAGCATCAGTGGCCAATTTTGGTCCTGTGGCCATATGGGGATGGGCGTAAGCGTGAAAAGCGGCCCTAAGTCACTTTGGTCAGTGCCGTTGCCACTTCAAATGGTCACAAAACGAATGTCTGTGAGTCAAGGACTCCCTGTCTATTGTTCCCACCAGCATTGGGCTGAACGGAGAAGCTCTCGGCCTGAGAAATGTCACGCCGACACCCGAGGTCATCAGCGAGCCTCAGCAATGATAATTGACCCAACGAGGTCATGCCACACTAATCAACACAAATGACACACAACCCTTTCAGGACAAGACACAAGGTGCCACCAGAGAGGTGAAGAACCACACTGGCACCACAGTGAAAGAAGCCCGCAAAGAAGGAAGGGCAGCTGTCACCCTCAATCAAATGAATTTCTCGTCAAGAGTGAAATTAATGTGAAATTTCTACCGACCTCTAACCTCCAATTCCACAACAACACGCAGGTAGTCCTCAACTTGCAATGGTTCGTTTATCGACCATTTGAGGTTACACTAAAAGCACTGGAAAAAGTGATTTAGGGCTGTTTTCACACTTACAACTGTTCCAGCCTTCACGGGATCAAAATTTGGACGCTTGGCAACTGACTCATAGTTATGACGGCTGCGATGTGCCAGGGTCACTTGATCCCCTTTGGTGACTTTCCCACGAGCAAAGTCTGTGGGGATGACAGATTCACTTAACAACCGTGTGACTAACTTAAGAACTGCGGGGATTCACTTAACAACTTGGCAGAAAAAGTTGCAAAATAAAGCAAACGTCACTTAACAACGATCTTGCTTAGGAACAGAACTTTTGGACTCCATTGTGGTTGTAGGTCAAGGACTACCTGCACTGGAGAGAATGGCTGGTGGTCTGATAGTCCTCGAGTTACGACCAGTCATTTAGTGACCATTCAAAATTACAACCAACCAGAAAAAGGGGTCTTGTGACTTCTCCCTTTTTTTGAAGTTCTGATGTGTGACCTTTTCTGTGGTCACATGACCGAAGTTCGGACGCTCGGCACCAGGGGTGCATTTAGGAGCATTTGCAGATTCACATCATGGTCACATGGGGGTGTTTTATGATAGTTTTGCTGAAAACCGGCAAGAAAGGGATGAAGGGAAAGAAATAAAAGAAAAGAAAAATTAAAAGAGACAGAAAAGAAGAATAAAAAAGAAAAGGAAGGAAAAGGAAAGGAAAGGATCACTTATTCAAAATTCAGGCACTTGACAATTGACTCGTATTTATGACGGCTGCAGAGTTCCTGACAAGCAAAGTCAATGAAGGAAGCCAGATTCACATAATGACCACATGATTCGCTTAACAACTGTAGCGATTCAGTTAACAACCCAGGACGAAGAGGCTGTAAAATAGGGTAACACTTACTGAACAACTGCCTTGCTTAGCAACGGAAATTTTGAGCTCAATTGTGGCCAAAAGCACTTTTGGATTTGTTTTTTAAACGTACCCTTAGCAAAGCATTGGTTCGCTTAACCACCACAGGGTTCACTTAATGACCACAGTGTTCGCTTTATGACCACCACAATTTTCGCTTAATAACTGCTGCAAAGAAGATTGTCAAATTTAATTCGTCATGTTTACTAGCCTGTTTTATGACTGTCACGACAGTAACAGCCAGGCACCATTACAGTCGTATGTTGAGGACCGCATGTAGACAACCTGATGAAAAACCCTCCTAGGTATATGCAAGACTGACTCATAAACATCCCATGTGCCACAGCATTCCCAGATGGCTCCCACCCCATGTGCCACCTGCGCTCACTGCTCCGTAAGGGACATTGCAGGCTTTCAAGAAAAGTGAACACCTATGTCAAGTCCCTAATGACACAGTTCCGACAACGCTGGCTGTTGAAACACTGCAGGTTCACATTGCCCGCAAACTGGGCTTCAGGTCATCTGAAACTTGATTGCTGATATTAACACAATCGATCTTGCCAAATGCAAAGCATGACTTTATAATCCCCATAACTGCTTCATTACATGTCCTTGTGGGACAGTAGGAAAGCGATGGACACAGACACACACGCGCGCGCGCGCGCACGCACACACACACACACTTGCTCAACAGGCAACCAACATGACTTTTAGTGACTTGGAAGGCTTTCTTCAGCTGTATTTCAGGTTGATTGAAGACCTTTTCATCATTTGGAGGGATGGAAAAGGAAGTTGTGGGGTGCTCTGTGAGCTCGGTGGCTCTCGTGCAGACGTCTCATGACCCAGCTAGGGAACATCATCAGTGCTAGAAGGGGAGGGATTTGCAGAGAGGAGAAGGCGTGGGGGGGGCGGGGATGGCTGTGAGGTCCTTAGTGTTCTCTGAAATTGTGGGTTTTCTTGCAGACGTTTCATTACCCTACTAGGCAACATCATTGGGGTTGGAAGGGAGTGGGGTTTGTGGAGAGGAGGAGGAGGTGGACTGTGCATTGGTGCCGTCTGAAGTTGGGAGTTTCCTCTAAGACGTTTCAGAACCCAGTTAGAGAATATCATCAGTACCAGAAGGGAGCGAGGATTGTGGAGAGGAGGAAGAGTGTGGGGTCCTTGGTGCTCTTTGAGCTAGGTTGTTTTCTTGAAGACGTTTCAGGACCCAACTAGATAACATCATCAGTGCTGGAAGGGAGTGGGGATTGTGGAGAGGAAGAGGAGGAGAAGTGTAGGGTCCTTGGTGGTCTCTGAACTCAGTTATTTGTTGCAGACCTTTCAAGATTGGCAACACTGTCAGTGCTAGAAGGGTGTGTGGTTTGCTCTCATTGTATATACCAGTGATGTCTCATATCAGTATTGATAAGAGTTGGTTTTGGTGGTAAAGTAAGCCTGCTCAGATACCATCAAGGCCACAACAATCCCACCATCAACCTGAGGTCACCTCGGTCAAGAGAGCAAGTCCACTTCCTTGAAATCATGGTTAAAGCACACAACAGACACCTACATATCATGTGATGAGGGAAATCCACAGGATGCCACGCATAAGCTCCGTGCTTCTAGCTTCCACTGGGAACATACCGCAGGTCTATTGTCTATAGCAGAATTCTGGGAGTTGAAGTCCACAAGTCTTAAAGTTGTCCAGGTTTGGGGACCCCTGGTCTATGGCTTCAACCTTGGGATTTTTCAGATGGGTGAACTTCGACTCCCAGAATTTCACAACCACCATAGCTGGCTGGGGAATTTTGGGAGTTGAAGTCCCAAAAGGTTGAGAAAGGTTGAGAAATTAAGGTTGAGAAATGTGATCTAGAGACAATCCCTCTACATTTTTATTTGTTCTGGCCTATTAAAGAGAGGTGCTGAACAGGCATTTGGGAGCTGATCTTCATACCCATAGATCAAGGTCGTGATGGTCATCAAGGTCACAGTGAGTTCCAGGAAGGACGTAATGAAGGATCATTAATGTGTGACTACTCACATTAGACATACTTTTTCAAGCTCTCGTGGCCAACCTTACTTTCCCAAAGATAACCAACTCACCTGAAGGAGATTCAAACCAACAACCAAATAATGATTGAAAGACGGAAACCACAAACCCATCCGTCTATTTGCCTCCCACGTCCATCCTCACAGCATCATTGGGAGCTTCACACACACAATTAATGCTACCTTCACGAGATGTTCCTCCCAAATGGGATTATAATCATCAGCAATGGAAATGGATGTCAGGACTCAAGACAGTAACAGAATCCAGAGTCCAGAGACACGCACAATTGTCACAGAGAAGCACAACTGATCATTAAACTTACATACACCGCAAGGCTTTGGGCTGTCTCTCAGGATCTTAACCAACACAATGGGTTTGGATGCAAGGGATTATTTGTAGCTCAAAGTTGAAATGCGGGGTCCTTGGTGCTCTCTGGGCTTGGTAGTTTTCTCGCAGACATTTCATGACCCTACTAGGTATCATCATCAGTGCTAGAAGAGTGTTTGTGGAGAGGAGGAGGAAAAGGAAGTGCAAGAGGAGGAGGACTGTAGGGTCCTTGGTGCTCTCTGAGCTTGGTAGTTTTCTCGCAGACATTTCATGACCCTACTAGGTATCATCATCAGTGCTAGAAGAGTGTTTGTGGAGAGGAGGAGGAGGAGGAGAAGGAAGTGCAAGAGGAGGAGGACTGTAGGGTCCTTGGTACTCTCCAAGTTTGGGGTTTTCTTGCACACATTTCATGGCCCAAGTGAGGTGAACAGCACTGAAAAAAATGACTTATGACTGAGAATTGACTATATTTAAAAGAGCTAATGGTTGAAAATTTGCAGAATTAATACAATTGAAAAGAGAAAAAAGAATTTTGAAAAGTGGAAAGTGATATAGAGCACAATTTAATGGTTAAGGGCACTTTTTCTCTTATGATTTCATGGAAAATTGCTGGTCTTACAAATGTGTGAATGTGAAATGAAATAAAAGACTATATTATAACAATAATCCCGGAAGCACAAAAAAAAGGCGGGGTTGCAAAAAAGGGATAAGCGAAGATAGTATCTTGGGACTGTTG